>NC_140936.1:66598450-66698450 GCF_014529385.1 Adiantum capillus-veneris
ATCCGCCGGGAACAACTATCTCACCACCTTCTTTCGAGGGGCATTCCTTCGATTTTTACCTTGAAGACATTCTGATTCCATACTTACAGAAATTGTATCTCAGTCCATTGTTCACGGACGAGTTTGTACTTTCTAATGAATTAAGATGATTCTTCTATCTGTCTTTGTCTTGTCTAACATATATATATATATATATATATATATATATATATAGACAGAGAGAGAGAGAGAGAGAGAGAGAGACAGAGAGAGATTTGACGTGGTAAAGAAATGTATTTCAAGCACACTTTTTCACAGGGCACAATTGAAAAATGAGATCAATAAACTTCATGTCTTGAAAGTCATTTGTATACACTTGGGTTTACAAGAATATCTGTTACATTGACACTACTTCAACCCGACCATCCAACTCTTTGCACAAAATATCTTTTTCTCTTCGCCGCATCACCTTACGGCCAGCTAAGAAAAAGGAAAAATCTGATAGTTCCTTGTCCATTGACTCTTCAATGATGTCATTTCGCAAATGCTGAAGACTGCATAGCTCCCTTATTGTAACCACCAATAGTAGGCCATTCTCTTTATCAATCACTTCCACATCCACAGCAGGATTATCTTCCAAACCTGCAGAAACTTGGTCCATAGGAATGTACTTACCGTTTAGCATTTGTGATCGCATATACCAAAATGAGAGTAATAGTGATTGGCTTGCAATCATGTACTTGACAACTACAGTATCAAGCGCGACCTCGCACCGTAAACCAATCTCTTCCTTTGCATACCATCCTTTGTCAAGAAGTTTGTCACAGGATGACTGCTGAAATGACTTGCACATGAACATAGTTTTTGTAACTCTGATGTTGTAGCTATGAAACAGCTCTATGAAGAGTGCAACAGGACAAAAGTTTGCAATTCGAACCAGTTTGGTAGGAATAGAGCTACATAGAGACCTTTGTATATCCTTGTAGAGCTTACTTCGCATTGCCTCCACCATTGTTTCCTCGGGAACTGGCCAGTCCACAGTGTTCCAATCGGTCGGTAGAGGCAGTTTCATCAACATGCCATTCTTATTGCCTGAGCTGAGTTGGTAAAAGTGGTCATAAAAAAAGATTCCCTCATCAGCCAATCTTTTGCTGCTCCTCTCTGAGTACTGTAGAGAACCAATATGGGCATGTACAACATGGACGAGGCCTATTATGCACTCCACAGGCTCCCATTGCTCATAAGAAGAGGGATAAACATCTGCAATATATATAAAAAGAGTTAAACTAAGAGTATCAATAAGTACAAATGACAAATCTAATGTAATTGAGTTGTGAAGAGTAGAGACATTACTCATAACAAGCGGGAGAAACATTGCAAAATATATAAGAAAAGTTATAATGAGACTATCAATAAGTTCACATGTCAAGAGTACTTACAATTGCAACGTGGTTGATGTATATTTGATACATTTCCACCGTTTGCTATCACCTCTGGATGGGTAAACACATGCTGAACAAGAACTTCCTTTACAGATCTTTTGCCGATCTCAACTTTGAAATCCAACACCCTGGCCTTCCATGCTGAGCGGTAAACGTTGATACCACTAGACTTCTTGGGTCTTCTTGGTTGCATGAGGACCCATGAACCTTTGTTTATCCTTTGTCCAACCCATTGGTTGTCTGCACTTATTGAAGCTGGTATTGTAATTGAGGATATGCTACTACTTGGCCTTCTAGGCAAAGTGCCGTTGTTGTTTGTTGGTGTGAGAGACAGTAAACACCTTGAGGCTCTTGGGCGAGAAGACGTGGATGCCATAACTCTCAGAGAAAAGCTTTAGTGGAGGGAGATTCACTTTGAAAGCATTCTAATGGAGGGAAAGTGTTTTAAAATTCCAATATCTTGTGCGGGCTTAATGGTCACCCTCCAATACGTTAATGACCATGAGAGAATATCAGAAGTGGGACCACACGCAAGCACCTAAAAGCTCGGTAAAAGTAAGGAAATTACTATGCTACAATCCTAGTTTCGTGAAAGTTTTATGCTATTTTCCTATTTTTTGAGTCTTTCCAGGTACTTTTCTACGTAACGTAGCCTTCATGCTCATTGGACGCGCTCTATTTTTCTCTCTCTTCATATGGCCCTCCAAATGACCTCCAAAATTTCCTAATGGCTCAGTCTGCTCAAAATTTTGAATCGCCTCATTTCAGCCTATGTTTCCATTACAGGCAGGTTTGCACATGCAATTTTGTCATTTTGTGCGGAAATTCTATCAGTGCCGTTTTCTACAAAACAGGTTCCTTATAGTCTTCTACGGTTTGTGCTATATAGCACTTGTTGTTCCCGTTCTGTTTCTCCTATTTTCGGGCATTTTTCACATCACGTGCAGCATTTACCATGGCTGACAACAACAACACAGATGTGTTCAAGATGTTTTCTATTGAGGACAGGTTGGATGGGGATAATTACCCTATGTGGGCTTATATGATGAAACACGTTCTTGTGTCAAAGGGCATCTGGAATATTGTGCAGGGCATTGATGTACCTCCTGGTTCTGAGGATGTAGGCGATGTTGAGGATGTTGCAGGTCTTGCTGCAAGGATTGCTGCTATTAGAGTTGTTTTGCCTACGACAGAACAAGCTTGTTGTTGGGATGTAAAAGATGCACAGTCTCATTAATTGATTGCGTTGTCTGTGAACACGCACCATTGTTCCTCACATTCGTTCAGCAAAATCTGCAAAACAGGCTTGGGATATTTTGGTTGGTCTTTATGCAAGTCGCAATGAGGTTAAAATTGCTTTGCTGCGTAAAGAGTTGGAGTCGAAGATTATGCATGAGGAAGATGATATGGATACTTTTCTTGCTAGTGTCAAGGATATCAATGAGCAACTTATTTCTATAGGTGAAGTCATTTCAGACAGTTCCCTTGTGCAGACTGTTCTTGATGCCTTACCAGATTCCTACCAGACTTTTGCTAGTACTTGGAGACTGATGACCCAAGGAACTCCTGAAGTTGTCAAGTTTGATGCATTATGCACATTGCTGTTGCAAGAGTCACTTTCCAAAATAAACAGAACTAGATAGTGTTGTGCAGTTGAACAAGCTTTTATTGCTTCTCGAAGAAAGGGTGGTAACAGCAATGCGGCCACTTCTTATGGTTCTGCTACGAGTGGCGAAACTTCTGTTCCTAATGCTTCTGTTGGAAGCAATTCGTCTTGAAATTTTGGTGATAAGGGCAAAAAGAATATGTGTTGCCATCATTGTAAAGATAATGATCACTTGATCAAAAGCAGTGTCCTAAGTTGAAGGCCAAAGAGGCTAAGAAGAAAGAGGGTGGTTCCACTAAAAATGCATCCATTGTTGAGTCTTCTATGAAAAGCGACTATGATGCTGATGTTGATACAGAATGGGCTTTTTAGCATAGTGCACTTTCAATCCTGTTGTCCATGATGCATGCTTGTTAGTTTTTGCTGCAGATTCACATGTGTGGTATTTCGACAGTGGTGCTACAAAGCACATTACCTCACATCATGAATTATTTACCTCTCTAGAGTCTGTCCCTCATGGGAATTCAGTCACTTGTGCCAACAATTCCTCTTATCCGGTTCAGGGAGTTGGAAAGATTGTGCTTAATGCTACAAATGGCAGTTCCTTCAAACTTGTTGATGCACTTTATGTACCTGGGATCAAGAATAATCTCTTGTCTGTATCCGCACTTGCTAGACTTGGACTTGTATAGTCAAATTTGTTGATGACAAATGTACAGTTTATGATCTCAATTTTGGTGATGAAATTGTTGCATCTCGCCTTTTGTGTTGAGGGCTATATAAGCTCACTTTGTATGAAAAGTGTGGACAAAATTTTGCAAATGCTAAACATTGCAGATTCAAGGGCTATTTTAGATGCAAAACTTTGGCATGCACGTTTTGGTCATCTAAATTTTGCCAGTTTGCTACATTTGCAGAAATTTAATATGGTTGCTTCTTTGCCACCTCTTGAAGCACCTGTCAAACATGTTTGTGAAGGATGTATTCAAGGTAAAATGCAGCGTTCTAAGTTTCCAAAGGATGGTTCAGTTCGGGCCACATGCAGGTTGCAGCTTGTGCATAGTGATGTTTGTGGGCCCATGCAAACTCCGTCCTTGGGAAATTACCTGTACTTTATGAATTTCATTGATAATTACTCCAGGCATGCATGGGTATTTCCGCTTAAAGAAAAGTCCAAAGTTTTTATGTGATTCAAACAATTTCTGGCTATGGCTGAAAATGTCTCGAAATGTACTATGGGCACCCTCCATTCCGATCGAGGGGGGAGTATATGTCTCATGAATTCAATGAACTTTTGGCTAGTCGTGGGATAAAACACCAATGTATAGTGCCTTATACACCTCAGCAAAATGGTGTTGATGAGAGGAAAAATAGGTCGCTTACGGAAATGGCACGATGTATGGTCAAAAGTCAAGCTTTGCCGCATTCTTTTTGGCTTGAGGCCATCATGTGTGCCACTTATGTACTAAACAGGTGTCCTACAAAATCTTTGCAGTCTATTACTCCATATGAAGCACGGCATGATAGAAAGCCTTCTATTGAGCACATGCATGTTTTTGGTTGTTTGGCATACTCTTTGGTGCCACAAACATAGCGCAAAAAATTGGATGATAAAGCTGTCAAATGTATTTTTGTTGGTTATAGAGCTGAAAGCAAAGATTATAGGTTATATCATCCGAAAACAAAGCGTATTCTGGTTTCACGGGATGTAGTGTTTGTGGAAGATTCTGTTCAGCCCTTGTTGTCATGTATTAGAGAAAGTAATGTAAGCTCGCAGGACATTTATGACACTTTGTTGCCTCTATTCAGTGGTGGAAATACAAATGTAAGTTACAATGAGGCAAATGTACAGCCTATGGGGGTTTCTGAAAATGTTATTGATGCAGATACAGATGCAGATGTACATGGTGTACTTGATGAGGAAAGTTCTTAAAATGAGCAGGCTAGAGGTATTCCAAAATGGCTGGTGCACACTTTGCATGACAGTAAATTGGATGCACCTTTGTCTAGTCGTACTCGTTCAGGCTCTCGCCATGCATGTTATGCATCAGATTGTTATGCTTGGGTTGTGTCTAGCTTACATGATGTTGAGGAGCCTCTGTCCTTTGATGAAGCACAGAATTCAGAAAATTGGAATGGCTGCCATGCAATATGAATATGATGCACTTATAGAAAATGACACATGGACTTTATGTGATTTGCCTCATGCCCAAAAGGCCATAGGTACGAAGTGGGTTTACAAGTTGAAATGCAAGCTGGATGGTGAGATCGATCGCCATAAGGCTCGACTTGTTATGCACAACAAAAAGGCATAGATTATGAAGAGACTTTTGCTCCCACTTGTCGTATGACTACTGTGTGTTTTGTATGTGCATTGGCAGCTCATTTTGGTTGGGATGTACATCAATCAGACATTGTTACTGCTTTCTTGAATGGTGACATATTTGAGGAAGTTTATGTAACGGATCCTCGCGGTTTTGTCATAAAAGGACAAGAGGACAAGGTGTGCAGATGTAAGAAGGATTTGTATGGGTTGAAGCAATCTCCTCATGCTTGGTATGTGAAAGATGACACTCATTTGGTTAAATAAGGCTTTCGTAACAGTCCAACAGAAAGCACATTGTATGTAAAGCGTCAGGGTGATGTACTTCTCATTGTGGTTCTTTATGTCGATGATTTGCTGATCACTGGACCAAATGAAAGACATATTGCTGAATTTAAGGCTGATTTGAATGCTACTTTCAAGATGAAAGATTTGGGGCTGTTGCATCATTACTTGGGTATACAGTTTAAGCAGTGTGATGGTGGTATTTCCTTGTGTCAGAAAAGTTACATAGAGACATTGCTATGTAAGTTTGAACTTGAGGATTGCAAACCTATTGCCACTCCCATGGAAAAAGGTTTGAAGTTGAGTCTACATGATGCTAGCGATCCTGCTGATGTCACTCTTTACCAAAATGCTGTTGGCTGCCTCATTTATGTATGCAACACAAGGCCAGATATTTAGTTACAGTCTTACAAGTCACTAGATTTATGCATAGCCCAGGGTCTAAGCATTGGCAGGCTGTCAAGAGGATTTTCCGCTACCTTAGTGGCACTTTACATCTTGGCTTGTTTTATCCCAAGGGGGGATCATTGCCACCAAACTTACATGATTTTCTGAACTCAGATTGGGCTGGTTGTTTTGACACGTGAGTGTCCACAAGTGATTTTTGTTTCATGCTTGGCAGTTCATGTATATCATGGTTGAGAAAGAAGCAACCTACTGTGGCCACTTCGAGTTGAGGCTGAGTACAGGGTAGTCTTCACATCTACAATTGAGTGTCTATGGCTCAGACGCCTTATGGCTGATTTGGGTGTTGGACAGGACACTGCCAACACTATCTATATTGACAATCTGAGCGCATTGGAAGTTGCAAAAAACCTAGTTTTTCATGCTCGCACAAAGCACATTGAGGTGCATTAACACTATGTCAGGGAGAGGCTCTCAGTAGGAGAGATCATCTTGGATTATGTGCCAACACAGGACAACCTTGCAGATCTTTCCCCTTTACTCATGTGCCAGCTCTCGTTCACCGCATCACTCTAGGGGGGATTTGTTACCATATACATGTGGTAGTGATGTGTGTGAACACACTAGGACCGCCGGGGCATTTTTTCTCTCTTTAGGAGGTTTTTTCCCCCGAGCATTATATATACGCCCATCACTCTAGGGCTATCTATCTTTCCATTGCACACTAAGTAACATACTCTCTACTATGTGCCTTGAGCTTCCTTCATCTTCTCCAACCTGTGTGCGTTTCTCTACAACCCTAATTCCAACACCATTGGCATGCCTGACAACCTACCGCCGCTCGTGATCAAAATACATGCATGAACCTTTCCACGAGCTGCAAGGTCAGGTAAAAGATCACATAAATCTGATGATGAGTCAGCTGACAGCTCGTCGGAATGGCACAGCAGCGAGAGCTCTGACAACGAAGAAAAGAGAGCTTGGAGAGAAGAGATGAAAAGAAAAGCTGTGGCCCCACACCAAGAAGAGCCGCTTTGAAAGAGAAAAACAGGCGTACCAACGCAATAGGCGAGCACAAGGGAAGGACCCAAAAAAATGGGTACCTGCCGGACTTAAAGGCTCTTGAACAAAGCATCATACAAGAAAAGAGGCAGATGATCCAACAGAGCAGTTGGAAAGAATGTACCAAGAGGCTGAAGCGTTAAAGCTAAAGGAAGCAGAAGAAGCTGCAAAGAAAGCCCATGAATCAGAAGACCAAAGGTAAGCCGAGGAGACAGCTATCCAAGAGCAAAGTCATGGATCTCCCCGACCCATCTCATCGCATACAGAACAACAAGACCATCCAATGCCTAGTCCACCACCATCACCTACAGGCAAAGACACCAATGAAGAAGCAGAGCCTGAGAAAGAGAAATATTCTGAGTCCACCCAACGAACAGAATTTGCACAACAAGCTGACCACCCCGACAAACACAAACAAAACGAAGCCGAGCCGGAATCGGAGAAGGCAGCTACAGATACTCAAAAGCCAGAAGAGGAAAAGGCAAGTAGATCTGGAAAAGAGACTGATAAAGAGGTAGATGTGGAAAAATAATCTACCACTGCACATGAGAAAGAACCCAAGCTAGAAAAGGAAGAAAGGTCGGCACCTGAAGAGACAGTAAGGGTTGAAAAAACACCCTCTACTTCTACTTAGCCAGAAACTGCCAAGGCATCAAAGCCTCAAGATGGCCAAGAACAGACCGACCATCTACCTCCACACAAGAACCACCATCAGTTTCGATGCAGCAAGAAGCAACACATGAGGCTACAGGCACATCTCAGCTAGCACGATAGGAGGAGTGGAAGTCAAACGATGAAGTAATAGTACAGGTCAATGAATATGCACGTTAGATGCAGGAAATGACGAAGAGACTCCACTCAGTAGCACTAAACTGCAGCACAAAGGCCAAGGAACTTGAAATGGTGATCGACGCTCTTCAAGGAGAACTAGAAGACAGGATGACTGTCATCACTGATCTCCAAAGGCAGGTGCAAGAGCTGAAAGAAGAAGCGGAACAACATCAGATAGCCTGAGATAAACAACAAAAAGAAATGGATGAGTTAGGTGATCTATTCACCAAATTAACTGATGCCTGCAAAGCAAAAGACGAGCAGCTCTGACAGAAGTTACGAATGAACTTCTTACAACCTCTCTATCAGCTCAAAAAATCCAAGTGCAGCTAGATGTTTCCAATGCTTCTCTGCAATATTCTGAATAGAGGATCAATGATCAGACCATTTTCTTACAGCAAATTAGAGAAAACCCAGTTTGGCCTCGATCAAAGGAACTGAAAAAGTCTATAAGGCACTTGAAAAGAAAAACAAAGACCTAGAATTTGAATTAAAGTTAGAACAATCACACCGTAGGGACCTAGCACTGATGCGGGTCCAGAGAGAGGGGGAGCTCCTAAAGGAGATAACAAAACTCAAGCTGATAAATCGACTCCTCAGAGATACAAAACCAGACACGTAGGAAGAGGTAGGCACTTCTGTAATGTACCCAACAATTATCCATATAAATCATTTCAGATATTTTGCAAAGTGATTGAAATTCTCGATTTTTTGAGTCATCGTGAGTTCATCAGACCAATCGTATTGAAAATCGGGTTCAGAATCCATTTATTTATGATCTTTCTTTATGTAGAACAATAGATTTATGTGGGAACCTAATCTATGTGTGAAGAAAAAGCTTAGAGATAGTATTTTTAGGAAGAAAGAGAGGTGAGTCAAAATTAGGACACTTCTTTCTTTCTCTCTTTCAATAAAGAATGGGAACTTGTAAGTGTAGAGCTTTTTAGAATCGAGAATAGGATTCGCGTACCCAAAAATAATAATTATTATTATTTTTATTTTTATTTTTATTTTTATTTTTATAGAGCCGCGATGACGCGCGAGCTTTTCCCTTCTCCTATTCTTGAAACCTCTCAGTATTTTTTGCACCCCCCTAGGGCCTATATAAAGGACCCTTCTCCTCTCACTTTGAACACACACATCTACAGAAGCGGAAGCTCTCTTGCAACGACGCGTCGGAGGAAACCTCTCTCCCTTAACCTCTCACCTTCAAAGCATCTCCATCTCCAATCGTCGACGTACCGTCACCCGATTGGTGAACACACTCTCTCTCTCTCTCTCTCTCTCTCTCTCTCTCTCTCCAACAACGCGCTTTTCTTTTCCCCATTCCGAAGCTATGGCTCCGAAGCATGTGACACGAAGTTCTAAGGATTCCCATGCCATTGCACCACCAAGGAAGGTGGGAAGAAAGGTGTCAACTCCAAATGTAGCTCATGCGGAAGCATCCGTCAAAGAAGAAGTCAAAGCCATCCAACCTCTAGCACAAGAGTTAGCCGCACGCGCTCCAAATCCGGTAAGACAAATTTATAATTCTGCAATGGTATTCATGTTTGACTTGGGAAGCTAAGCATAGGGAACCCCTTAAACCGTCCGAACAACATGATACTATTACATGAAATACACATATGTTTTCATAGACTAGTGAAAGGACTGTTTGATAAATTCTTACTGTTTGTTGGATTGTTATTGTTTAATCAATTGTTATTGTTTGATAAGCGGTTTCTGATTGATATAAAGAATTGGTTGATCATGTTTGATGAATCAATAATGAGATGAATTGTTGAAAGAATATATTTTGTTCTTGCGGGTAGCGAGATGATTCCGCGGATAGCGGAGATTAAAGCTGAGGTTATCGGCTCTCTTTTGTTCCTCGCGGTTAGCGAGATGCCTTGCGGGTAGCAGGATGCCTGGCGGTTAGCAAGATGCCTAGCGGTTAGCGAGATGCCTCGCGGGTAGCGGGATGCCTGGCAGTTAGCAAGATGCCACTCAGTTAACGAGATGGGAAGGTTGCGCAATTCGTGGTTAGCGAATAAATCCTTTGCAAAGGATCTATTGGTTAGACAGAGAAAGTCCGCAGGTAGCGGCCAAATGATGAGAAATTGGAAAAGTTGTTTTTGTTGAATAATAGGGTTGCCTTCATTAGCATTGTTTGAATTGTTTTGGTATTGTTTGAAGGGCTGTGTAAAAGAACCTGTGTTTGTAATTAATTAAGGAACACTGTTTGTATATGTAAAACAGTGTGGAAAAAGTGTGCATCTGGGGTGGAAAGTGGGGACTGGCTCAGGCTGCCAGTCAAGGATGGGTGGACTGGATTAGTCGAGTACTTTTCACTTTGTCTCTGTTAGTTAGAGATTTATCCCATGTCATATGTCATATTTTGGATTCAAGGATGGCGGCCGTGCCTCTTAAACGCGGGGAAAAATGCGTTGTTTTTGGATCCCTAATGTGTGAAAGGTATTTCTTCTCATATAATGTAAGATCTAGAGTCCATTTAATCTTTAACCTCACCGACCTGGCTTGTGGCGTAGGGTCTTGCAACTACAAACACAATAGGTGTAAGTCTTCTTCTCTTTCGTTGCTCGTATCCTTGCTTCGCATTATCGGAGTAGGGTGTCGTCAATGGATTTAGAGGACAAAGAAGGCTATCTTCCAAGTCGCCCCGATCTTTTAGGGCGGGGACCTTACAATCTCATGTGCATGGTTTTCTATCCCATTATGAGACTCGGAGGGATATTACAATATGCCGATTGATGTGTATCATAGTTATGGTTGAAATCTCTATTATGTTTCTCTTAGGAGAGAACTTTTGTAGACCCCTAAATGACATTTTGATGACCTTACAATTAAAAGACTGAGTTATTTCCTACAAAGAAATTGCTTGACTGGTTAAGTCATGTAAGTGAGTTTTTTTTGTGTGGATTGAATGAGCCATGACTGGTTAAGTCATGCGATTGAGATAATCATGACTGGTTAAGTCATATGATTGAGTTTGACGGATTGGATAAGTCATGACTGGTTAAGTCAAGATTGGTTAGGTCATGTGATTGGTTCTAATGAATCGGATAAGTAAGGATTGATTAAGTCATACGATTGAGCTTTTAGTGGACTGGATAAGTTTAAGTTTCGAAAGCACCCTATTGATTTGAGTTATTACAAACATTGATGTACACTCAGGGGAATCCTCAAATCACTTCTACGTTGAAAAACCCTCAGAACGATGCTCTCTATACGGAGATTCAGGAGAAGAAGTTGTTGCTCAAACAAATGCAACCACCTTCTTTTAAAGGAGAGGGTGATGATATTGAGAAAGAAACAGAAGTATGGATTGAAGCTATGGATGATTACTTCTTTGTTGCGAGAACCACAACTGCAAATCAAGCGATGTTAGGGATGTTTCGCCTCTCAGGGGAAGCGAAATTATAGTGGAAACAACATTGTCGTGACATGGGAGTGTTGGAGAACTCTCAGAGTTGGTGGGAGATCAAACAAGCGGTGAAGGAAAGATACTTACCTCCTGCCCATGAAGCGATAAAGATGAATGAGCTCTTTAGCCTGAAACAATACAGTTTATCTTTGGAAGAGTACTACTCAAAGTTTGTAAGGCTTAGACGCTATGCACCGTCAATGACCATAGACAACAGGTAACTCGCTTTTGTCAAGGATTAAGAGAACCCATTTGCTCGCGATTGGAAGCCTTGAAACCTACCACTATACAAGATGCTTTAATACGAGCCAAACCTTTAATGAAGGAACAAGGGATTACAAGAAGAATTGAACAAAATCAAAGTATCAAAGATAGACAACCACTAAGGGTTTATGTTGCTAATGCGCAAGATTCTCGACGCTTGAATGTTCGATGCTTTGAATGTGGGGAGTTGGGACATTATCGGAACTCTTGTCCACAACGAACTAATAGAGCAATAGTACCAAGCAAAGCAGACTAAGGAAATCACTCTTTTGGATATATTGAGGATCGAGATAGTAATTAGAGTAGGGGTATTCTCAGTTTTTCTCGAGATGAGGACATCTCGAATCCTTAAGTTGGGGAAATTGTAATGTACCCAACAATTATCCATATAAATCATTTCAGATATTTTGCAAAGTAATTGAGATTCTCGATTTTGTGAGTCATCGTGAGTTCATTAGAGCAATCGTATTGAAAATCGGGTTCAGAATCCATTTATTTATGATCTTTCTTTATGTGGAACAATAGATTTATGTGTGAAGGAGTACGGGCAAAAGTGAGACGCGAGAGAGAGTGCGAGAAGAAGAGCATGACGATATGGTGAACTCGCTCTACTGTAATGTGTAGAGCATAGTGAGTTCTTATTAGGTTTTTACAAAAGAATATGTGTACATACCTGGCGGCCTGCCCACTTACCTAGGCGACCACATTGGGATTTATACCCCAACAACCTCCCACTTAAAGTCCAATGTGGTACTTTAAGTGTGAGAGAAGCTGCTATACAAGCTAATATACAAGAGATGTAGAGAAGTGATGTACTACCCTACACCTAACTGCTTGCGAAAATGCGCAAAGCTCTCTGAGGGAAGTCCTTTTGTAAGTAGATCAGCAGTATTTTCTGTGGTGTGAACTTTGACAAGCTGAAGTTGCTTATCCTCGAGCATTTCCCTGATGAAATGATACTTCACATCCACATGCTTTGTCTTTGAGTGATAAACTGGATTGCGAGCCAATTGTATAGCACTTTGACTATCACAATATAACACAGGCATCTCTTCTTTGATTCCCAAATCTGTTACTAGTCGATTAAGCCAAATTGATTCTTTGCATGCCTCTGATGTTGCAACATATTCAGCCTCTGTAGTAGACTGAGTAACACAATCTTGTAATCTAGAACGCCATGATACTGCTCCACTAGACAATGTAAAGACATACCCTGACGTAGACCTTCGGTTGTCTAACTCACCTGCATAATCTGAGTCTGTAAAACCCTTTACACTTAGCTCCTGACTCCCATAGAATATACACATACTCTTTGTAGCATTCAGGTATCTCAATATTCCTTTCACTGCCTCCCAATGTTTCTTGCCTGGGTTTGACATGTATCGACTTACTACTCCCACTGCAAATGCAATGTCTGGGCGAGTAGCAATCATCGCATACATCAAACTACCCACTGCAGACACATATGGAATCTTATCCATTTCAGCCTGGTCTTCCTCAGACACAGGACAATCTTGTTTGCTAAGTTTCACATATGGTGGCAATAGAACACTCAATGCCTTTCCCTTCTCCATATTGAAACGTTGCAAAACCTTGTCAATATACTCTGTTTGAGATAACCAAATCAACTTCTTTGATCTGTCTCTCTCAATGCGCATACCAAGTATATGACTTGCCTCACCCATGTCTTTCATGTCAAACGATTTTTCCATCTTTGACTTCAAAGCTGAAATTTCTTCCAAGTGCTTGCCAGCAATCAACATGTCATCCACATACAAAATAAGGATCAGCCAACTGCCATCCTTAGCCTTCTTTGTATATAGACAGTGATCAAACTCACTACGTTTGTAGCCTTGAGAAAGCATAAACTTGTGGAATTTATGGTACCATGCCCTCGGTGATTGTTTTAAGACATAAAGAATCTTTAGCAACTGGCATACCCAATCTTCCTTGCCTTTCTCAAAAAACCCTTCTGGCTGCTGCATGTAAATTTCCACATCTAAATCACCATGCAAGAACGCTGTCTTGACATCCATTTGGTGCAACACCAAATCTAATATGGCAACAATGCAAGAAAGCATCTCAATGTAGTCATCTTGACCACCGGAGAGAAGACTTCCTCAAAGTCAATGCCTTGTTCTTGCTTAACACTAGGTTGGTAATGGGACACTTTTATGTCCTGTTAAGTGACCATTTTCCTTGAATTATGTCAAGAGTTTCAAAATGGATTTTGAGGTGCTATCTATCTAGAAAGTTGTCTCGTGAGCTGAAAAAAACTTGACATTTTTTTGGAATACCAATTCCATCTTTAACCTTGTCCTTGCACAACATTTCACAACCTAAACTCTGTGAAAAAACGGGTCCTGTTTTTGGCTTTTTTCAACGTTTTGCAACTATACCACTCTAGAATTCATTTTTATGAGGTCTATAATGCTATAGAACTATCTTTAGTAGTCCTCAACATGTCCTGATGTTTCTAGGGAGAAATAAATATTAAAGTTGTAAGTTATGACCAAATTACAAAAATTGCAAATCCTGTTTTTTAGCCAATTTTAGCTCTTCTATGATTCTTTTGGTGGATTTCACGATATCCAAATGCATTTTTCATATTCTATGTCGCATATTGTAACATAAATCTAATATTCCTTGAGTTTTGGGGCACCTAATACCCTATTTTGCATAGTACACAACGATGCTTGATGTTTTCAATTATAGAAGAAAACGAAACATTCTAGTATATCAAGTATAGCTTTTTCAATATTGTTAGTTTCTTGTGAAAACTACATGAATTTTGTAGGTAGTAACCATATCTAATCATAAGGATCAAATTTGGCTAGATATTGAATAGTTTCTATGGGATTCTACAACTCATAATGTTGAACCCAGTTTTTTCATGTTTGCTGTTTTTAGCACTCCATCTTTGTCTCCAAGATTCCCCTTGGTAAGAGATGTATTATTCTTTTGACATGGTCCATGGATCTTTATGAACATAAAGGACAATAGGGAACTAAGAAAACATGCGTATATTATTTGTATTGAGCGTGGCTATAGAAAATTTGATGATAGGTTTGCACAATGGTAAAAATTTAACTTTTTGTACCTAATTATTTTGGCAAAACAAAAAATAGTGAGTGAGAAGCAATCATATGTTCTGATCACCAATCCATTGAAGTTAACTAGGGAATTTATCTCAAGTCCTGCAAAAATCCCTAATCTTATTTTTATGAAACAAAACGTAAGAAATGACTATTTTGATGAAAATGCACTGTTTTGATGAAAATGCACTGGTCCATCAACTTTGGAGGCTTGGTGTGACCAAAAGATTTACAAGTTTCTTATTTTTTCCATGTGTAGTAGGCCTTGAACTATAACCTCATGAAAGGATTTTACAAAATGAGTGGATCTACTATGGTTTTGGAGGTTTTTTTCAAAACCCTGAAAGGACACTTTTATGTCCTGTTGGGTTACCAACCTAGTGTTAAAGCCCTTGGCAACAAGCCTTGCTTTGTACTTTGGTTGACTATCATGAGTGGTGATCTTATACCTGTAAACCCATTTACAGGGTAGAGCCTTTGCCCCGTGGTAATTTAACTAGCTTCCATGTCTGGTTTTTATGCAGAGCTGTCATCTCTGACTGCATGGCCAATTGCCAATTCCCGGAGTCCTTCATTTGCACTGCTTCCTTGTAACATGAACGCTCATTGCAATCGGTCAACATGACATAGTTCATGGATGGAACAAACCTATCAGGAGGTCGCGTGACACATCCAGATCTACGCACAATAGGTGGGCCCTCAGGCTCAGCCACAACCTGTGGTTCCACTCTATCCTGTCCTTGCTCCTCTTGAGCCCTGACATTTTGTCTTGCACGTGCAGGTCCATCTTCTTGGAAGACAACTCTTCTAATCTCCTCAACCCTCTCTGGTTTAGAATGATATTTGGATTCATTAAAGTGAACATCATTGCTGCGGACAACCTTTCTGGATTCTGGATCCCAAAGTCTGTACCCCATCTCACCAGAATTACCATAGCCTAGAAAGATGCACTTTCTACTCTTTGGCTCAAGTTTGTTTCTAAAGTCCTTTGGAACGTGAGTATATGCCTCACAGCCAAAGACTCTGATATGCTTGTATGAGGGCATTTTGCCTGACCATACCATTTCTGGCACTGAATCCTTCTGCAAAACCTTGCTAGGAGATCTATTTACAAGATGAACAGTTGTTGATACAGCTTCAGCCCAGAACCCATTTGGCAGTTGTGCATTAGACAACATACTTCTGACCTTCTCTTGTATGGTCCTATTCATCCTCTCAGCAACACCATTTTGAGGAGGATTGTAAGGAGCAGTAAGTTCACGTTTTATACCTTTTGACTCACAAAAGTCCTGAAAGGCCTTTGAAACATACTCTCCACCATTGTCAGTGCGTAAGCATTTAAGCTTCTTTCCACTCTGATTCTCCACAAGTGTCACAAACGTTTTGAAAATACTAAACGCTTCATCCTTGTGCTTGAGAAAGTAAACCCATACTTTCCTCGAGTAATCATCTATAAATGTCATAAAGTAAGAAGCTCCCCCTAGAGATAGGTTAGGCATAGGTCCACACAAATCACTATGAACAAGTGCCAATTGTGTATCTCTTCTACTGCTTCTATGCTTATGTGGCTTTTGTGTTTGCTTACCATACAGACAATGTTCACAGAATTCAAAATCATTAAATGAAAAGCCAGGCAAATAACCAGAACGAGACAAGATTTTCATTCCCTTCTTGGACATATGTCCTAACCGGCTATGCCACAAAGAAACGTTCGGCTGCTCGGTTACATTGATTACATTTTTAGAGACATTTGATACGTAAATCATGTAAAGTCCTCCAGACTTTACTCCATGTGCTACTGTCATAGAACCCTTGGATATCTTCCACATGTTCTGTCCAAAAGTGGTGACGTAGCCAGCATCATCAAGTAAACCTGTGCTGATCAAGCTCTTTGTGATTCCGAGAACATGTCTCACATTCTTCAACGTGAAAGAAGAGCCATTTTGAAACTTCAATTGAACATCTCCAACACCTAAGATCTCACATGTCTGCCCATTGCCTAGACGAACATGATCTTTAGTGGTCACATAAGAGGTAAACCACTCCTTGTTTGGAGACACATGAAGTGATGCCCCTGAGTCTATAATCCAGTCACTCAGTGCATTTCCATCAGATGCTGTAACAAGAGCTGAGTCCATTGTATTCTTCAAGAAGTAGATGTCTCCTGACACTAGACTGTCATCCTCTACAACAGTGTTTGTCACATTTATTTCTTGAATCTTCACTGAGGACTTGTTCTTCTCACCATGGTATTCAGCTTTCTCTTTGCCTTTTTCTTCTTTCCATTCTCTACAGTCTCTTTTCATGTGACCCTTCTTGCCACAATGGTAGCATTCTATGTCACTCTTGCCTTTAGCACTGCGGGACTTGCTACGAGACTGATTCCTCTTTCCACCTTTGTACTTTTCTTTGGTCCTTCCCCTGACAACTAAGGCTATTCCTTTGCCTTTGTCCATTGTCTTTCTATTGGTTTCTTCTGTAAGCAGACTTCCTTCTACACCTGCTATGTTCAAACCACCTGGAGGTGCAGAGTTACTCAAAGCTGTGCGAAAAGTGTCCCAACTTTCCGGCAATGTGATCAACAGGAACATAGCTCTAACAGGTTCATCAAACTTGACACCTTGAGCTGACAACTGACTATAGATTGTGTTGAATTCATTCAGATGATTGGACATAGGTGTCCCTTCTTTCATCTTCAAGTCAACAAGCTTCTTAAGCCAGTATACCTGTGAAGCTGCACTCTGCTTCTCATAAAGGTCACTCAGTTTTAACCATGCTTGATAAGCCGACATCTTGTCTGCTACATTGAAGTAAACGCTTTCTGCCAAAGTCAGTATAATGGTAGAAAGTGCCAATTCATCCATTTCGCTCCATTCATCTTGGTCCATATCTTCTGGTTTTATCCCCTTGAGTTTTATAGGTTTTATCTGCTTCTTTTGTACCAACACGTGCCAAATATGCTGCTTCCACAATGGGAAATTGGTTCCATCCAGCTTCTTGATATTGTAAAGAGCAGTGTTCTGTGATCCAGCCATAGCTACGCTTCACAGTAGTTTACTTTCTTGTGAAAAAATCGACAGAGTTTCCCCTGTAAACTGACCTCTGAACCAATATCAACCTGTCAAATGAACCAAGAAAGCTTCAGATTCTGCATAAATTTCGGTAGAGTCTCCTTTGTAAAATGGCTCTAGTGTACTCAAAAAACAGCTCAAAAAACCATTGTCTCTCTGACACTGTAAGCTGTGGCCGGGTAAACCTGTCCTGCACCTGTATTGTCTCTCACTGTCCTGTCACTGTCCTGTAAGCATAGACTGCGACAATGCCTCAACCGCAATAAAGCAAAGATGCAATCCCAACTGTCTAACTCACAGTCAATACATCCTAGCTGCCTATCTAAGGGTGCTCGAGGGATCGCTCCAAGACCTGTATCACCGAAAGGATCTCAACATTCGAGAATCCCCCAGCTCAATAAAACCTCACTCGACCCTCAACAAAGGCTGCAGTAAATCTGACAGTACATAGACTTCCCACAAAGTCATACATCCACAAATTTCCCACTATATGTTGTAACCGCTGCGGCGATTGTTTGCTGCGTGACTCACAGCCAACAAACCCTGAACAGACATACATCATCTTTGACAATACATCCCATGTGGAAGTACCTGCAATGTCAGGATGAAATCTGGAATATCAAGCAGCAAACACAAGCTACCTGATGAACTAGTGGATGTCGCCTACAGTCTATGTGTAGATGCACCGGTGTTGTATGTGACACGCCTCCAAGAACTGTGAGCCGTCCTTCAATGTGTAGACAGCCACAAATCAACACTCTGGGAGTGTCGATATCCTCAGCACCTGCAGTCGTAGGCCGAAAACCCCAAATTTGCAGAGTCAGATCTACACCCGTCGAGACCACGTAGTCAAAAATGGCCTGTGTAGACCTTTGTCGAAGCCGAACGGTTGCCGAGATGACCTCAGAATGAAATTCTGACAGCACTAAGCCATGTCTTCGCTTGTCGAATTTCCCTCCAATCTGAGTTGGTGACTCTAGCCTCCTGCAGTGTTGCCCCGAGCCTCGATCTGAGCTCTGATACCAGTTGAAGGAGTACGAGCGGAAGTGCGACGCGAGAGAGAGTGTGAGAAGAAGAGCACGACGATATGGTGAACTCACTCTACTGTAATGTGTAGAGCATAGTGAGTTCTTATTAGGTTTTTACAAAAGAATATGTGTACATACCTAGCGGCCCGCCCACTTACCTGGGCGACCACATTGGGCTTTATACCCCAACAATGTGGGAACCTAATCTATGTGTGAAGAAAAAGCTTAGAGATAGTATTTTTAGAAAAGAAAGAGAGGTGAGTCAAAATTAGGACACTTCTTTCTTTCTCTCTTTCAATATAGAATGGGAACTTGTAAGTATAGAGCTTTCTAGAATCGCGCATAGGATTAGCGTACCCAAAAAAAAAAAAATTTAATAATAATAATAATTTTATTTTATTTTTTTTAGAGCCGCGATGACACGCGAGCTTTTTCCTTTTCCTATTCTTGAAACCTCTCAGTATTTTTTGCACCCCCCTAGGGCCTATATAAAGGACCCTTCTCCTCTCACTTTGAACACACACATCTACAGAAGCGGAAGCTCTCTTGCAACGACGCGCCGGAGGAAACCTCTCTCCCTTAACCTCTCACCTTCAAATCATCTCCATCTCCAATCGTCGACGTACCGTCACTCGATTGGTGAACACACACTCTCTCTCTCTCTCCAACAACGCGCTTTTCTTTTCCCCATTCCGAAGCTATGGCTCCGAAGCGTGTAACACGAAGTTCTAAGGACGCCCATATCGTTGCACCACCAAGGAAGGTGGGAAGAAAGGTGTCAACTCCAAACGTAGCTCATGCGGAAGCATCCGTCGAAGAAGAAGTCGAAGCCAACCAACCTCTAGCACAGGAGTTAGCCGCACGCGCTCCAAATCCCATAAAGACAAATTTATAATTCTGCAATGGTATTCATGTTTGACTGGGGAAGCTAAGCATAGGGAACCCCTTAAACCGTCCGAAAAACGTGACACTATCACATGAAACACACATATGTTTTCTTAGACTAGTGAAAGGACGGTTTGATAAATTCTTACTGTTTGTTGGATTGTTATTGTTTAATCAATTGTTATTGTTTGATAAGCGGTTTCTGATTGATATGAAGAATTGGTTGATCATGTTTGATGAATCATTAATGAGATGAATTGTTGAAAGAATATATTTTGTTCTCGCGGGTAGCGAGATGATTCCATGGATAGCGGAGATTAAAGTTGAGGTTATCGGCTCTCTTTTGTTCCTCGCGGTTAGCGAGATGCCTCGCCGGTAGCGGGATGCCTGGCGGTTAGCAAGATGCCTCGCGGTTAGCGAGATGCCTCGCGAGTAGCGGGATGCCTAGCGGTCAGCAAGATGCCTCGCGGTTAGCGAGATGGGAAGGTTGCGCAATTTTCGGTTAGCGAATAAATCCTTTGCAAAGGCTCTATTGGTTAGACAGATAAAGTCCATAGGTAGCGGCCAAATGATGAGAAATTGGAAACGTTGTTTTTGTTGAATAATAGGATTGCCTTCATTAGCATTGTTTGAATTGTTTTGGTATTGTTTGAAGGGCTGTATAAAAGAACCTGTGTTTGGAAATAATTAAAGAACATTGTTTGTATATGTAAAACAGTGTGAAAACAGTGTGGGGTGGAAAGTGGGACTGGCTCAAGTTGCCAGTCAAGGATGGGTGGACTCGATTAGTGGAGTACTTTTCACTTTGTCTTTGTTAGTTAGAAATTTATTCCATGTCATATTTTGGATTCAAGGATGGCGGCCATGCCTCTTAAACGCGGGCAAAAAGGCGTTGTTTTTGGATCCCTAATGTGTGAAAGGGATTTCTTTTCATATAATGTAAGATCTAGAGTCCATAGAATCTTTAACCTCACCGACCTGGCTTGTGGCGTAGGGTCTTGCAACTACGAACACAATAGGTGGAAGTCTTCTTCTCTTTCGTTGCACGTATCCTTGCTTCGCATTATCGGAGTAGGGTGTCGTCAATGGATTTAGAGGATAAAGAAGGCTATCTTCCAAGTCGCCCCAATCTTTTAGGGCGGGGACCTTACAACTTCAGAGCCGCCACAAATAGACATACCCTCGGTCTCATTTGCTAAGTTTGAGAGGCAGTCCACAGCAGAGCCGAGTGGTGATGAAGATTTTCACGTTCATATCACAGATGCAGACACAGTGCCAATGGTCCCAGCTATCAAAAGCTAAAGAAGATGCAATGAAGGACAAGATCACCCTAGAGGTGGATAAGCAATGGAAAGCCGCTATTTATTGGGAGTTGAGAGTTTTACACTCTATCAACGTCACTCAACTCACTCCCAATCATATCAACACTCAATGGCACCAACAATCCCTACCGCATCCCCCTCATCAAAGTAGAACTATTATAGGTGAAAGAAAGGCTATGCAAGAAGATGGCGCAGATAAAGACCACCCAAAGTGGAGGTTAAGCTAGCTAAACAAGAATCCAAGATACTTGATTCTGTTCACAAGAGCACCAACATCCCTACGAAGAGATCCAACATTCTGTCAAAAGAAGCTTTCTACACTCGATTCTTCACCTGAAGAACGAAGATATTTGTGCTGGTGATAAGCAACCTAACATCCAGGTTTGTAGCCTACTCAGCGGTGGAGATGAAGAATCACGTTGTCAGGATTTTTTTGGATCAAGGGATTGCGCATATGTACATACACATGCATGGTGCATCAAAGAAAGAATTGCCCATTTTTCAGAGCCAGGTGGTTACGTGGGGCCCACATGTGTACAGGTAGGACAGGGTGTACATAGTGCATCGATTTTCACTATTACCAGTACCACTGTGTTTTTCTACAATAATGAGGAGTTTATAGCGTGTAAAACTTCTCAAGGAAGCTATCCGCGGGCCGACGACATGAGGTCAGCAAGTGCGTCAGATGGCATCTAGTGGCGTCAGGAGGGCGAACGAGGTCAATATTTGCACGCAGATGAGGACGGACACAAAGTGGGTGTTTTCTTGTGAGAGTTACGCAGAAAGGTCATCATGAGGACCACTTTTTGGGGCCACTTCACGTGGTGGCGAGATGCATTATTGGAAAAAAGCTGAGTGCCAGGTGTGCGAATGATGCAAAAAGGTGACAACTATGCAATGCGAGGTCAGTTTTTGGCGTGTTCGGGGTCCGTTTGAGGTCATCTAAAAGGCCAAGGGTGCCCAAATAATAAACCTAAGTGTGGGAACTGAAAAAAATGAGAGAAGACCAGAAAAAACGTGGAGAAGAGAGGAGGAACAGCCGCAGGTGTGTTTTTTGGGTTTTTGGAGCCTGTTTTGGCCGTAAACTGCTCATCCGATGTCGGATTTGAGCACTTTGACATTGTAGACTAGGGTTTTGGGCTGTTCCGGACGCGATGGCGCTGTCCATTTTGCCAAATTCCTCACTCTTTTTCTGCTGTTTTTCTGTGTAATCTTCTCCGGTGAGTGAAGCTTCTTCTCCAATTTGTGATTGTATCTAGTATCTTTTACCCATATTGTGTGAGCTGTTTGCCCCATTGGTGTTGGCCCAAGCTCATTTGTATCTAAACATCAGGAATTCTCCTCTTTTGAGCTGAGTTTTTTGGGTGTGTGTGTGTGTGTGTGTGTCTGTGTGGAGTGGACAAGTGGATAGTTTCTCTCCTCTCACTCCAGAGGTGTGTTCCCTGTCTCGGCCAGGTGTGTTGTCTAAGCCGAGTGGTGCCCCATAGTGTGTGTGTGTGTGTGTATCTTCCCAAGAGTGTGTGTCGGGTCGTTATAGAGGCGCTGTGTGTGTTTTCATCCCGCTCACATTCTTTTGGCGCCCCCACGGAGGATCTTCTTCGAGTACCTTCTGCTTCGAGCTTCGAGCTTCGGGATTATAGGTGGCAGATTACAGGTTACAGGTTACAGGGACAGTTACAGGTACAGGTGATTCACACAGGTACAGGTAGCTGGAGTACAGTGATATACTAGCAGTGATGTCACTTGCAGTTGTTGTGGGAATGCATCACTTGGCGCCTATTTGAGCGCATTGTCTGCTGGATTGTACGTTACTTGTGGAAACTGCCATTGTACGCATTTGTGGAGCCATACTTGGTTGTATTTGGCAGTCCCAGCCATCTCTGAGACTTGGTTTGGAAGATAGTCATTTCTGAGACTTGACTATATGCGATTTGCATTAGCCTTCGTGTGAGGGTCGATAGCGTGAGGTTTTTATTGAGCTGGGGGATTCTCAAATGTGGAGATCCTTTCGGTGATACAGGTAGCTGGAGCACCCTTTTTGTGACCTCGCCATAGGCTATGTACTAGTGAGTCCTACTTGATGCTCGGGTTCTATTGTTGACAGTTTATGCATACATAGACAGTCTATATTTTGGGTTCCTACTGCTCTACTTCTGGGGAAACTCTGTCGAAATTTTCCCAAGTTATGATGGCTGGTTTTTTGGTATTTTGAGCCATTTATGCTATTATACTGCTGAAATTTTGGCAAAATCAGAGGTTGAGTCAGGTGTGCCTTCTTGGGAGCTTCATGGTTGGCTTTAATGGATGATCAAAATGGCCCTCAGTTCACTCCTTTTCATTTAACTCAAAGAATTCAGATTAATGTTCATGTGTCCAGGAAGATCTTTTTCCAGCAGCGCATAGTCTTTATGTTTGGGCCAAGAAGATTGAGAGAGATCCTGGAATGTCCTTTGCCTGTTGTCATTCCGATGATTAACTATGAAAACTCATTTGATGTGCATGTGTTTGTTCTCATCTAAAGCTGAGCTCCATTGAAGTTTCTGGGGATTGGGTAGTGAGAAGTTTTGGGTTCTTGCACGTGTGTTCGAAGGGGTTCTCAAAGCATCATAATTTGGGTAGCCATGGCTTTCTCTTATCCGGAGTTTCATGGAAGAAGTGATGAAGATGTGGAAGAATTTTTGGAAAAGATGGAGGTTGCCTGCATTAGCAACCAGATTCATGACCCTACGCAAATGTTACGCCTTCTCCAAATTTGTTTGAAGAGTGATGCACGAGTTTGGTCTAAAGCATTTGAAGAGGAGTTGCGTGTGGCTGATCCACTTGTAAGGTTGAGTTGGGACAATCTACGACATGGGTTGGAAGTGGAGTTTGTGAAGATAGAAGATCCTGACAAGGTGTGGCAAGAAGTACAGGCTTTGGTGCAAAAGGAAGGTGAGCCAGTAGATGCGTACATACGTAAGTTTTCATTGGCATGGGAGCGAATGTGCAAGGCTTTAGCACCACAGGTACCCCCGCCTGACATGATGAAGAAGGACAGGTTCTTAGCTGGTCTTTGGGAGAATATACGTTGGAGAGTGGAGCTAAAGAAGCCTAGGACATATGAGGATGCACTAGAGGTAGCAAGGAACAAAGAGTGGAAGCTGAGGAAAATGAGCCAGTTAGGGGTGGAGTCTTTGCCAATGAGGTCTGAATTTCAGCCTATAGAGTCTTTACAAGGGCGCATGTCAGGGGTTCATCATGAACCAGTGGTTCCTGTTACTACTCCGGTTATGCCAGCAGTGGTCACTACAGCGGTGCAAGATGATGGGCTAAGGCAAGACATGAGGCAAATGGTAGATTTGATGAAGAATCTCAGCCTAAATATGCTAGGTCAAGTGGGAAATAATCGAGGTCGAGGGAGGTTTGCAAATCAGCCAGGAGGTGAAGAAAGGCCTAGGAATGGTGTTGGACAAAGCGATGGTAGGTTTTGGAGGTAGACGCCCACATGTTATAATTGTGGAGAGTTGGGTCACATCAGCCCGCAATGTGATAAGCCACCAAGGATGGGGGGAGACATGTATCCATTGCCAAGATAGGTGCTAACTAGGTCAAATGATTATGGCATCGAAATTAAGGGAGACGAAGGAACCAGTGGACTGACCCAGGAGGAAAAGGGAAAGACAAAAGTGCTAAGTGTAGTCACCTTGGAGAAGGAATCAAAGCTAGAGGATACATTAGTGATGCCTATTGGGAAGAGGACCACAGAGGATAAGGAAGGAAGAAGTGCCCCAGGTCCTAGTAAGAAGAAAGGAAAGAGCCATGAAGGCGAGGATGTCAAGGCCAAGAGGAAAAGGAGAGCTCGTCGAAAGTTTCATGTTTCAGATTTTCCACTAGGGGATGGGCAATTAAGCTATGACTTGAAGGAGGATCTGACGAGCAGGAAGGCAGATGTTACTTTTGGGCAGCTTATAGAGATGGTGCCTAAGCTAAAGAGACAGTGGAAGAGGGTGGTTAACCCAATGGAGAAAGAGCCAGAGAGAGGTTCAGTGAAGGTGTTGGCAATGGACGAGCTACCAGACATTTGTCCAATAGTAGATGTGTGGCATAAAAGGAAAAATTTGGGACAAGATTATGTGGATGGCGGAGCCCAAATATGCGTCATAACACACTCATGAGTTGAGAAGATGGGTCTCACAGTGGCTAGGGTGTCAGGTTTTCGGATCAGATTGGCAAACCATCAAAAAGTAAAATGCTTAGGTGTTGTAAAGAGCTTAGAAGTGGAGGCATATGATGCAAAGGCAGTGGTTGATTTTCATGTGATGCCAACAGGGTTGGGAGCATATCCTATTATACTGGGCAGACCATGGTTACGTGCAGTGGGAGCTGTTCAAGATTGGTGACATGGTACGATTAGCCTCTATGGAAAGACAGGTACCAAGAAGCTTTATAATATGGACACAAGGAAACGATTAGAGGAGCTTTATGAAGATGAGGATGAGTCTAGTGATGAAGACTCTTCCACGGTGACAGATGAGGATAGTGATAGCACTACGAGCAGTGATGAGGATGCTGATGTTGCATTTCTTTTGATGGACACAGAAATCCAGGAGATTGGTTTAGTTGCATTTGCGAATCAGGTTGAAGATGAAAGTGAAGGGCCTTATGAAGTGATTGAAGGGCTGATGCAAACCAAAGTTGAGTTGTCAAAGAAGCAGGAATTAATGACGCAAATGATTAGTGGAGACCTCTCAGCTATGGAGAAGGATATATTTTTGCATATGCTGGCTAGTTTTCCTGATTTGTTCATTACTTCATATGAAGAGATCAGAGGGTTCAAGGGTGAAGAGATGCATATAGAGCTGAAAGAAGGTGCTAATCCAGTGCGGCAAAGGCTAAGAAGGATGGGTCAAGAGCAAATGGAAGCCTTGCGGGTAGAGGTGGACAAGTTATTGAAGGCAGGGTTCATAGTTCCAGTGGAGACCACAGAATGGGTGAGTCCAGTTGTAGTCAGTCCAAAGAAGGATGGGAAGTGGAGAATTTGTGTGGATTTTAAACCCTTAAACGTAGCCACTAAGAAGAACCCATATCCTCTTCCATTCATCGATCAGATCTTGGATTCAGTGGCAGGTTATGAGAGGTACAGTGTGTGTGATGGTTTTTCAGGCTATTTTCAATTGAAGATTGCTCTTAAAGACCGCACAAAGACAACTTTTATTACGCCATGGGGCTGCTATTGCTACACAGTATTGCCATTTGGGTTGTCAAATGGACCTTCCTTCTATCAAGAGAGAGCGAATTGGGTGTTGGAACCATTCATTGGTAGTTGTGTTAAAGCTTTTATGGATGACTTCTGTGTTATAGCAGTAGGGCTGAACACCATGAGAAGCTGCAGATGGTATTGGCTCGATATGATGAATGTGGAGGACAACTAAATCCAAAGAAATGTCATCTAGCACAGCCAAGGGTGAAGTTATTGGGCCACATGGTGTCAGAAAATGGCATTGAGGCTGATCCAGACAAGGTTAAGTCTATTATTCTTCTTCCATCACCTACGAGTACAAAGCAATTGGCAACCTTTATACACAAAGTGAAGTACATGGCACGGTTTATTCCATTGTCTTCGCAGCTTCTTTATCCATTACAGCAAGTGGCAAAGCATGATCCATTGCAATGGGATGACAAGTGTGAAGAAGTGTTTCAAGAGGTGAAAGAGGTGTTAGGGGGGTTGTCAGCCATGCAGGCTCCTGATTGGGAGAAAGTTTTTTATGTAAATCCATCAGTAGGGGATGATGCCATTGGAGCCATGCTATTACAAAAGGGGAAGGGCAGCCATTATATGAGGCCAGTGTATTGTGCAAGCCGAGTGAAGTTGGTAGCGGAGAGAAAGTTATCGGAAGTAGAGCTAGTGATGGCCAGTGTAATATTTTCTTGTCAACGATTTCGTCATTACTTGCTACCACGGCCTTTTGTTTTCTTGACGAGTTATGCCTTTTTGCCACAGTTAATTAATGGTATTAACATGTCAAATGTGGTGAAGAAATGGGTAATTGAGCTGCAAGAGTTTGAGTTCTCTTTTATAGTGGAAGATAGTACAAGGGCTACCCTAGCTGATTTGTTGACCTACAAGGAGAATCCCCTTATTGTTAAGGAAGAGGTGGTGAGAAAGGTAGTTGAAGAAGTTCCACAGATCAGCAATGCACATGTGTTGTTCTTTGATGGTTCATACAGAAAGAGCCACGATGCAGCTTCAGGGGGTATAGCACTTTATGATCCAGAGGGGAAGCTAGTATGCAAGAGAGGGTTCAAATTAGATGCGCATAGTAACAATGAGGCTGAATATGCTACATTGGAAGCCGGATTACACATTTGTTTGAAGCATGGGGTTCAAAGGTTGAGCATAAAAGGTGATGCCTTGTTAGTGGTGAAGCAAGTGCTGGGTGTGTGGAAGAGCAAGAACACCTCATTGAAGGAAATGTGCTTCAGAATTAAAGTCCTGTTAAAAAAGTTCGAAGCATGGAGCATCAGACACATTGAACGTGCTCTAAATGGAGAGGCACATGAAGCAACTCAAGGCATGATTGGGGAGCTATTTGTGTTGAGGACCACTTTACCTCTTTATCATGGCCGGGAAAGTTTGGCTCAAGAAGAGGAGTTTTTGCTAACAGGAATCATTCCAAAGGAGATTCAGAAGTCTAAGAAGTATGGCTTTGTGCGTAGAGCATACAGGTACAAATTGATTGGTGATGTCTTATACATGAAAGGGGCTGATCTCGTGTTGAGACGTGTACCTTGGCGGGAGGATCTTTACAGAGTGTTGGAAGAGAATCATGAAGGCGCATGTGGTGGCCATTTTGCTCTAAAGATCACCTTGCATAAGATTTTGCAAGAGGGGTATGTATGGCCTAGTTTGCACAAGGATGTTCACCATCGGTGTAGGTCTTGCAATAGGTGTCAAGCATTTGGGAAGAGAGTGTTGAAGCCAGAGCTACGAAAAACCATTATGGCGTTTGATGTGTTTGAAAAGTGGGGGATTGATGCAATAGGCCCGTTACCTATCACAAGCAGGGGCAAAAGCTATATCTTGACGGCAGTGGACTATCTCTCTAGATGGGCAGAGGCTATAGCAGTAAAACAGATTACTGCAAAGGATGTGGCAAAATTTGTGTATGATGAAATATGTTGCAAGTTTGGGGTACCATTAGAGCTACTTTCAGATAAGGGTCCAGGATTTAAAGCTAAACTGCTAGACTTCTTATGCACAAAGATGAAGATTAGGCACCAGCATACCACTCCTTATTACCCGCAGTGTAATGGCTTAAATGAAAGATTCAATGGTGAGTTGGTACAAATTCTTTCTAAAGTGACAGAGCACCAAGGAAAGAATTGGGATTTGGAATTACCTAGTGCATTATGGGCTTACCGTACTTCGGTGAAGACAGGTACAGGGTTTACTCCATTTCATTTGGTGTATGGAAAGGAAGCACTATTGCCTGTGGAGGTAGAGTTGCCTGCGGTCAAGATGTTAGAGAAGTTGCTTCGGCCGCCTAGTGATGCATTCAAAGAGAGGCTCTTGCAGTTACAAGAGGTCCAGTTGGATAGGATGAGCGCATTGGAGCATTATGGGCAGATGCAGGATAAGGCTTTGGCAAAGATAAATGAAAAGGTTAAAAGTAAGGGTATCAAGAAACATGACTTGGTTTTGCGCTACAATAGTAAGCTGGACAACACCTTCCAAAAGAAGTTTCAAATTAAGTGGGAAGGCCCTTTCAAGGTAGTGGAGTGTTTTCCAAATGGCACATATCAGCTGGCTAACCTGGATGGTGTTCTACATAAGTCAAGGGTAAATGGATTGCGTCTTAAATTGTATCATGCTAGATTGATGATGGTGGAGCAAGATGAGCTGTCTGTGGAGCAAGCAATGTTGGTGAAGGATGAGGAGACCTGTGATGCGGCGAGTCTCATATCTCTCTTTGCTGCTGTTGATCATGAATGATCTAGCAGGCTAGGGGATGGGCAAATTATGTCAGGATTTTTTTGGATCAAGGGATTGCGCATATGTACATACACATGCATGGTGCATCAAATAAAGAATTGCCCATTTTTCAGAGCCAGGTGGTTACGTGGGGCCCACATGTGTACAGGTAGGACAGGGTGTACATAGTGCATCGATTTTCACTATTACCAGTACCACTGTGTTTTTCTACAATAATGAGGAGTTTATAGCGTGTAAAACTTCTCAAGGAAGCTATCCGCGGGCCGACGACATGAGGTTAGCAGGTGCGTCAGATGGCATCTAGTGGCGTCAGGAGGGCGAACGAGGTCAATATTTGCACGCATATGAGGACGGACACAAAGTGGGTGTTTTCTTGTGAGAGTTACGCAGAAAGGTCATCATGAGGACCACTTTTTGGGGCCACTTCACGTGGTGGCGAGATGCATTATTGGAAAAAAGCTGAGTGCCAGGTGTGCGAATGATGCAAAAAGGTGACAACTATGCACTGCGAGGTCAGTTTTTGGCGTGTTCGGGGTCCGTTTGAGGTCATCTAAAAGGCCAAGGGTGCCCAACTAATAAAGCTAAGTGTGGGAACTGAAAAAACTGAGAGAAGACCAGAAAAAACGTGGAGAAGAGAGGAGGGACAGCCGCAGGTGTGTTTTTTGGGTTTTTGGAGCTTGTTTTGGCCGTAAACTGCTCATCCGATGTCGGATTTGAGCACTTTGACATTGTAGACTGGGGTTTTGGGCCGTTCCGGACGCGATGGCACTGTCTATTTTGCCAAATTCCTCACTCTTTTTCTGCTGTTTTTCTGTGTAATCTTCTCCGGTGAGTGAAGCTTCTTCTTCAATTTGTGATTGTATCTGGTATCTTTTACCCATATTGTGTGAGCTGTTTGCCCCATTGGTGTTGGCCCAAGATCATTTGTATCTAAACATCAGAAATTCTCCTCTTTTGAGCTGAGTTTTTTGGGTGTGTGTGTGTGTGTGTGTCTGTGTGGAGTGGACAAGTGGATAGTTTCTCTCCTCTCACTCCAGAGGTGTGTTCCCTGTCTCGGCCAGGTGTGTTGTCTAAGCCGAGTGGTGCCCCATAGTGTGTGTGTGTATCTTCCCAAGAGTGTGTGTCGGGTCCTTATAGAGGCGCTGTGTGTGTTTTCATCCCGCTCACAACGTAACAATGCAATTTTTGTAAGTGCCCAACAAAGAACGAAGAATCAGATACCAAAAGGCACTGGGTGCGCTTAAAGACCGCCTTGCCAGTCGCTCACCGTCAACCCGAAGACTACTTTAGCTCATAAAGCTGTGAAAAGGGCCGACATAGGTGAGGAGGGCGGAATGTTAGTAGCAAGCTAGCACGGCCACCATTTTCCGGAGTTCTCTTTGTAAAACAATTATTATTTTGATAAATTGGAAATATTGTAACTCCTATTTTCTCGAATAAACTCTAAAATTAATGAGCCAGGGCTACAAGCTTCTAGATTGTATCATCCAACCATCACCCAGCTTTGGTAGAACTCTAGATTATTAGTTTCAACCACCCAAAAAACGTGGCTAAGGCATAAAAGCCAATTTTTGTAAGGCTTTTACAAGTTTTGGATAAGAAATACACAGTGTGAGCTAAGGGCACTCACTTCTCTTCTTCTCATGCTTCCTACTCCCTCTCTCATTGTCACATTGTGAATGCGTTTGTTGCATTGTAGCCGTAGGTAAGAACTCTACGCATTGACGTAAGCTATTCACAGTATTTCATAGCTTTTGGCGTTGCCAACCGGCGGCCTATGTTAAGCCTAGGGAATTTTGGATGTTTTACCTTAGTGGAATTCGAAATATCAACTTTTGTATTTTTGGGATTCAAAGGAGTGTTCTTGGGAAAGGGCGTTGCCTATTAGTATTCTCCAACTATGTAAATGTCGATCAGTGTCTTCTTGGGAATGTGAAAGCAGAAGTTATGGCGGAATTAGTATGTTCTCAGTTTTTGTGTTTTGTTCCAGTTCTAGTTCCAGTTTCTGTTCCAACCCCATTTTGATTCCTGTGTTTGCCATTCTAAATGTCTGTACCTTAAACACTTGGCGATCATGGTGTATGTGTGATATAGCATGGACGGATTTAGATTTCTCTTGTGGGAGCGAGTGCTGAAGAGACGGAAGTAGTTACTAAATGAAGGGAAGACGTTCAAAATAGGGCAAGTTTGTATGGGAATTTATTTGCGCTGTAAAATAAGACAGTTACATTCACGTTGATGGAGTTGGGCTAATTTTTTGAAAGTCATCAAAATTCAGATGTTGCCCTTGAAGAAGCAAAAGAGGACACATATCCAGATTGGAGAAGAAGATTTGGATATACCAGAGGATTATCAGAGAGATAGACAGAAGGAAGAAGTGGAAGATCAACCAGATTTATTATCACAGATTTTGAGGGTCATCAGGAAGAAATTTCGGGGGATCAGTTTCACCAGGGGGGAGTTATGGGAGTCAAGTTCCACTAGGAGGAAGTGCAAAAAGTTGAGTACCACCAGAATCAAGAATTAGATAAGTTTGCAGAATTAGAATTCATATTAAAATGACTGTTGCAAAATTTGAAGTCAAATTGTGGAATCTGGAATTAGAAATGTTGCAAACGTGGAAGTCAGAAAGTAGCCAAATTCCAAATCAAAGTTTTAGCGGATAAGCACCATGGGGAGCCAAAGGAAGAAGAGGAAGAAATGCAACGTATGCATGAGTCGGAAGCATGAAGTGGAGGATTTCCCATGTGCAGTTGATGTTGTTCAGAGGGAGATGCATGTAGGAAGTGGTGTATGGTGGATTTGTGTTCAAAAATTCAAAAATTTAGCCAAAGAATGCATAAAGCATTAGTTGATGGGACACAGGTAGCATGGGATAAGTTGAAAGATTTTGACGATGACTTAGAGAGGGCATATGAGTGGCTGACTAATCATAAAGGAAAGAGGAGGATATCATGTTCCAGCAGGAAGGAGGTGAGAAAATTGCAGGAAGCATGTGAGAGATTGAGGGATGCATATGCGGCTGAGCTCGAAGATGAATTAAGTGATGATGATGACGGATGGGTTGTCTTGGAGACGGACATACATCATGTGGGAATACCAAAGGTGGAGGAGAAGGAGGTGCAAAAGGAGGTTGGCCAAGAGAGCCTAAAAATTCCCCTAGATACCACTGGAATGTGCTCATAGAGTGGAGACAGAATATCCATTGCTGATATTGATGTCGGTGTTGTCACTTGTCAATGAGATTTATTATTCAAAGGAGAAGAAATCATACATGTTGAGGATGTTGTTCAGGGAAATCAAAGACCATTTGAAGAGGAAAATAATGTGAGGAATGGACAGGTGGATAGTCGGATGAACGGAGAGGTGATGGATAGAGAGAGGAATGAAGAAGAAGAGGTGATTGATTTATTTTTGGGTTCAATTGAGAATGTATGTAGGATTAAAAATGAGCAGTCAAAGCAGGAAGAAGTTTCAAAAATCAGATGTACTCAGGAGAATTTACAGCAACAACAATGAACAACTCAGTTTCGGAGGGATTGTCACCACGAAGATCCACTGATGGAAAAATGCAGCTAGAAAATCTTGTGGAAATTGTATCCCAACAATGTACACAGCAGTTTCGATCAGAAAATCAATGGGTGGTAGCTCAGCAAATGCAAGTGGGAAGTCAGAAAGAAGACCATGTGGAGGATCAGCAATATCAGCAGGATAAAAGGCATCAAGGTAAGGAGGAGCAACACGAGGTCAGGGAACAGAGCCGGGCAAACCCTGGTTACCTCTATCCTACCACGGAAGTGTGTCCATGAAGCACAGGAGGATTATTCCTTTTTGACTGATCGAAGTGTCATGCTCATTGGGAATTCACATACATTTGAAGAGGACAGTTGTCAGCAGAGAAAATGGAGGATGTGCATGCTAATGCGGATATCATGGCGGAATTTTGTCATTTCAAGCGGACTTCAAAGAAAATGTCAAAAGAGGATGTCAAAAGAGCCAAGCAACAATTGCAGCAGCAAGGACCAGAAGATGACAACAGCATAACGGAGGAGATTGAGGATGATGATATTCATATTGGAAGTTGGAGGTGGCATTCCATATTATGGCAGTTTCATATAGATGGATATGAAGAGATATTGAGGGAAAATCTCCAGTTTATAAAGAAAGTCAAATTTTGGAAGATGCCGAATGTGATGGAGACTCAAATTCAGATTTCAATTCAGATTTAGTCTCAATTTTGGATTTGGATTCAACTGCAATTTTGGATGCAAAGACCAATTCAGATGCAAAGTTTAATGGAAGCCGTGGAAAGCTTGATGAAGAGGTATGACAATCAGTGTCACAAGGAGGATGACATCGATACTCCGTGGGGATTAACAACATCATTTTCTTCTTGGATTGGAAAAAATCAGAACAAATATGTAGAGTTGATATGGCACTGTTGTATAAGGGACATGAAGAGGAGTATCCCAAGTGTAAAATTTTGGTTTAGATTCATATTCGGAGCGAATTCAAAGTTCAATTTCAAATTCAGATTGGAATTCAGATTCAGGCGAAAATATAGATGCAAATTCAGATATTAAAAGTTTTTAACATTTCATAGTGGATGTTGCGGAAGACTAAAGATATTGCAACAAATGATGAAGTCATCTTTGGAAATGCAGATGGAGCTGAATTGTGTCATGGTGATTGTCAAGCCATTTGTCAATGATGTAAACGTGGAAGTAGAGGATATTCAGCAGAATGCAGATTTAATGTTAAAGTATATTCAACATGTAAAGGGATCTAGAATTCGGAATTCGAATGGCGGACTTGATGTTGGAATTTGGACTGTGGGATTGGAAGTCCAAAAACAGGAAAGTCAGAGGAATGGAATTGGGCAAAAGGGTCAAGGGGTACTCACTTTAAGGCTAAAAACTCGCTTAGTGCTGATGTGACTCATTTAAGGACGAATATTTTTTGGGTGAATCTTACATGGCGTGCCTGAATCGAGGTGAAAATTCATCATTATAAGATTAAGGTGGTGAGAAGTGTTGGAGATCACATCCAAGTGTGCGAACGTCGCAATTCATGGACTGTTAAGGAGAAGACGAGCAAAATGTTTTCTAAAAATGTTAAGGCAAAGCTGATGGCGGGGATGACAGGTCTCTTAGTAGCTGATTCGGATGCGGATGCCTTGAAGTAGGAAGTGTTGGAATATGCGTAGGAGATGTGGAATACAACAACTAGGCTTTGGAGGGAGCATATGGAAGTGTCAACAGACCGCTTCAAGAATTGGTTTCAGCAAACTGGAAAGGAGAGCATTACGGTAGATGAGGCATTGAAGATGGAGAATGAGAGGCTAGTTGCAGAGATGGAGGAGTTGAAAAATAAAAGCAAGGGAATTGAAGTTAAGTGCATGGGGTCTGAGTAAGTGGAAGGCGGATTTGAGCAGTGGCGTTTTGGGACCAGATCGGAATTTGGCAGGTGGTGTGGAATCAAAATCAGAAGTCGAAACGCAGGCGGAATCGGAAGTGGAAAAGCAGGCAGAATTGGAAGTGGAAAAGCAGGCAGAATCGGATGTGGAAAAGCAAGAGGATCCAGATTTTGTGGTAGAAAAGACTGTAGAGACAGATACAGAAGGAGTTTTTGGGGAGCAGATTACTTGATCAAGGGATTGTGGGTCCAGGTCAGCCTATGGCTCTAGACATCGGGCTGTGCCAGGTGTTAAGCCTAGGGAATTTTGGATGTTTTACCTTAGTGGAATTCGGAATATCAACTTTTGTATTTTTGGGATTCCAAGGGGTGTTCTTGGGAAAGGGCGTTGCCTATTAGTATTTTCCATCTATGTAACTGTCGATCAGTGTCTTCTTGGGATTCTGAAAGCGGAAGCTATGGTGGACTTCGTCTGTTCTCAGTTTCTGTGTTCTGTTCCAGTTCCAGTTCTAGTTTCTGTTCCAGTTCCATTCTGATTCCTGTGTTTGCCTGTTCTGAATGTCTGTACCTTAAACAACCTAATTTCATCATAACTAGGAATTTACAGGTTCAAATCAGAAACTAAGAATAGGTGGGGTATTGGGGCATCATTGCTAAGCATTTAGATGCATTCTGGGTCAGAAAGGACCAGGTCAAAAAATCCACTGTTGTTAATAATCGCGATTTTGAAACTTGACCTAAAGTGGAGTTTGAGACCATTGGCATGTGTGCTTAGGTCTTATAAACTTTTCCTAGAAGTTTTGTTATGTTTGGATGTCATTTGATGCTGTAACGGATGTGATTTGCTTGCCGATGAGCGATTGGCTTTTGGTGATTTCAGTCACTTGAGTGTAGCTTGAGTTAGATGCGCGTTGTTAGTTGCTTGCTGAGAGATTGACAACCTCTTGTAGTCTCTATGCACTAGTCGAGTCAGCTTCGTCCCATGGTTTGACAAATTAATCATGGTTCTCGCTAATACTGCAATAAGATAGCTAATACTGCAATAAGATAGGATGGTGAGGTTAGACATGCGTCCCACAAAATTCTTTGTCATATTAGGTACATGTAGTACTACATCATCTAGGTACTTTATTTTACCGTATGTCATAGACAATGGTGCATTTCTTGTATGCATAATAGGATGTACAGTATCATCCCTAGTCTTCACATAGATAGGACTCTACAAAATTTGCATTTTCTTGAACCACTCATCCATAATTAGTCATGAAAATTGATACACCCAATTCCATATACCATAAGTTATCACTTGGTTTTGCCACATTTTCATACATAGGATTTAACATGTGTTGCACCACCAATAGCCTATCAAGCTCATTTATATTTCTTATAGTAATGCATAATAATTATTTTTCTACTTTGTGTCTAAATAGTCATGTTCAAAATGACCACTGGCTCCCACTACATACAACATTCTCATGATGACCTGGATTGTTAAGATGCACATTACCATGACGTCTTGGACTCCCCTTGTCTCCAAGATTTTCTCAACAACCTGTACTCTATCTTTGAGTATTATTCTATTGATGTGCTCGGTGATTGTCTCTTCCTCTACCACCTCCATGACATGTAGCATGTCCTCTTCATATTTCTCTATTGTTGAAGACGACCTGCTAAAAATTATTTTGAACCTACGTAGAGGAATCTTCCTCAAGTTCCTTCATTTCCAAAAACTGGTAAGGACACCAGATTTGTAAATGTGAGCATGCTTTCCCAAAGATGGAAACTAGTATTAGATTGTTTTATTTTTGGATGTAAACCTCGCATGCATACTTTTGCCTTATCATCATCGTTGACTATAAAACCAATTGATGCAAAGAAATCAAATATGTACTTTATCTTCAACAAATCATTGATAGATAGGTTTTTATTTTACATCGTATTCAGCTCAGTCTTCAAGCATAGCTTTCTTGATTTTATGATGGTCACATCCATTGCTAGTAAAGAATTCCAACCCTTCTTAGAAGTGTGATCATCTTATATGTACCCAATCATAGTGCCCTACATGTAATGGAATTGGCCTATTAACTTAAATTGTAGCGGAAGCAAAATAACTTTGTGAGCATTTTATTAAGGAGATTCCTTCATGTGGGTGGAGAGAGAGTTTGGATGGAGAGAGCAACAATAAACACACTTACTAATCAACATGGCATGACCAATAACTTGTAAACGAGAGAGAGATAGAGAATTTGACAACAGTTGAGGACCGGATTTACTTGGAGCCGGTCCCCCCTCTAGAAGGCTTTTGTATTATAGATTTCCTCATAAGAGGAGCTTGGTACAATACAATATTTTGTGTTCTTTAAGACCTCTTTCATAGCATGAATATGTAAAGCTTCATGTACCAAGACTTTGCTACAAAACAACCATTAGCATGCTTGAAATCATTAACAAGAACTTGTGAACTCATTAATCATTGTGTTCATTCAATCATTTGGGTGCCATGAAGATGGAAGCTTCATGCACCACCATAGCATAATTATTAACAAAACAAGAACTTGAAATATCCCAAGGCTCTATCCCAAGACCTCAAACACCATAAATGGTGAGGAGAGCTGCAGGGATTGAAGAAGAATAGAGAAGGAGAAGTATTTCTACAAGAAATCTTTCATCCCCTTACATATAATCACTCATAATTAGCATAGCTTAGCTTACATAGAGATTAAGAAGATGTTCACATGCTTTAAGCTTGGCTCTTGGTTGGATTTGCATCCATAGCCAAGAGGTGTTGGTGTAGGCACCCCCCTTCACCTTGCATGTGTGTGTGTGTGTGTGTGTGTGTGTGTGTGTGTGTGTGTGTGTGTGTGTGTGTGAGAGAGAGAGAGAGAGAGAGAGAGAGAGAGAGAGAGAGAGAGAGAGAGAGAGAAGACTTGTGAGCTTCAAAACTCCTCCACACAAGAATGGGGCGTGGGATTCATGAGAGAGAGAAGGAAATTCGAATTTGGGCTTCTTACACTACCTACTCTCTCATTGGATGCTTGCTTTCCAGGCTGGCCAATGGGTTGGCCTCAATCATCCAAGGCAACAGGGGTAGCCTTGTGACAAGTGTCCTTGATACCCCTATTATCACAAGCTTTGGCAATCAAAACTACTTTATTAAATCCTCATTGGGCCTCTCAGTCAACTGGCCAATAGAAATAAAGATAATGTAGCTTAATTCTCATTGGTCCATTTGGTAGGCTACCCAATAGGATTTTAGCATCATTTAGCATTAACTAGAAAATGAAATTGCCTTCCCTAATAAAAGATAATGCTTAAATCAATTATTTAAATGCTCATTGGACCTTTAAGGTGGCTAGCCAATAGCCTTTTAGCACCTTATGGAAGAAAGAGGCCTAGGGTGCTGACATGTGTCCTTTGGCCCATAAGGGGCATGGCCTAGAGAGAGAGAGAGAGATATTCTTCTCCCTCATCCCCTACCTTTAGGGATCGCCCCCTCCTTTGTAGGCCCCCTTTTTGACTCAAGCACCTCAAGAACCTTAGTCATAGTGCTTAGTCAATAAGCACCTCAAGCTGCTTAGCATAGGTTCCCACCTTGGAAAATTAACAAATGCAACTTAATGTCCTAGGTCTAAAGGCATTTAACACTAACCCTTGGATTCTTTAATGAAGCAAACCCTAGGGTCTTAATGCTCATTAAGTGTACTTGACCTTTTATAGGCCATCTCCCGTATGGACCTGTAATGATATAAAACTATCTTACATTTGGTCCCATCGTGAGATGAACCTAAAGCACTTCTTGTAACTAGCTCTTGGATAGACCATCCCTCTTTTAGCCATAGTAGAAATTCCATCATCTCTCATGTAGGCCCTTGGTAGAGATAGGTGTAAAAGCACTTATCAATATTCTAACTCCTGGTCCCCTTTTATCTCTCCACATTAAATGATTAGTTTAATATGGGAAAATCATTTGGTAAAGTTAGATATTAGATTTTATGACATTACCTCTCCCTTGAAATCATAGTCGTCCTCGACTATGAGGTAAGAAGGGTAAAGCAGAGTCATTAGTCCATTTTTCTTAGCAGGTAAAGGACCCCTTTTTACCCTACGACATCATTCCATAATGGATGACTAATCCATTTGGTGCTTGAGAGACACCGTCTACCGCAAGCATGTCTTCTGTTTAGTCCATATCATATTTCCAAAGTAGATTGACAAGTTCTACTTGGTGTTTGGGAGACGTCATCTACCACAAACATGATCTTAAGTATGCATACTTCTAAAGTTTGTGCACAATAAAAGAAAGAGACATTCTTATAAGACAAAAACATTGGTCATTTAAAATGAATTTTACATTTACTTACTCTTCTTTAGCATTGTAATCATTGACAAGGTTCATATTATCCTTAAGCTATGTTCTTGGTATGCATCTAGCATCTTCAAAAGGATAATTCTAAATTAAAATAAGATACCATCAGTAATCTTACCATGTCTTATTACCTTGTCTTCATGTCAAAGGATGTGATTTTGGTTGGAGCTCCTCTTATTCATCCTTGCTATGTGAAGGGTCTTTAATTTTTGGCCTCTCTTGGTGGCTCTCCTTTGCAAGACCTAATCATTTTCTTTAAAGGTTAAGGCTCAATGGTGCTTGCTAGCAACAATCCTTTTGCCTTTGCTTTGAGATGGATATAGTCTCTTTAATCTTTTAGAAGGATTCTTTTAGATTTTGGCTATATTCATCAACATTGAAGATCTTCCCATGTTCCTCAAATAGGAAGGGACTTTTAGATCTTTTATGTTTTACCTCTAAAAGGTGTCTTTCTTAGAATAAGTATGTACAATGTCATCGTACACATACTCTATTAGAGGTAAGTGCTTTCTCCCATTTTGAGCATTATTGTACTTCCATTAATTAGGTCTTAACTTCGTACTTAGATCCTTCTAAAATTTATTGGCTATTCTAGGATCTCTATATCCGCCGACATAATAGGTGTTTAGGTAAGCCATGGTCTTTTAACATTTCTCACATGTTGGAACAAGTTCTTTTATGTTTAGTTTTTGGGTAGGTCAAAAGAAATATGTTTCTACTCTTAAAAGAGTAGATTGAATTTCGTTATGCCCCGCAAAAGGGGAAATAATGGGGTTCATTTATGACTTATTTTAAGGAATGAGTGAAGAAGACATAGTTTTATTGTCGTATAGAAGATAACCATTCTCTAAGGTGAGTGGTTCTTTTTATTCCCAAACTCAAAGGCTATGATTACATCCCTAAAGTTTAGGTCCGTAACACACTCATCTTATCTTAAAAGATAGGTCATTGTGAGTAGTTATTAACACCCCATTTGACGTTGGTCACTGTGAAAATGCATTGATCACTTAATTGTGCTTGTTAACAATATGAGCAATATGAACTTTGAATTGCAAAAAGAAATTTGCCCACCTCATTTTTTTGTCGGAAAGGTTGATTTGCGTCATGAAGTACTTCAAAATCTTTGTGATCCGTTGTAGAAGTCGGAGTTCTTAAAAGATAGTATTTTCTTGTACCTAGGGCATGTAGAATAGCATATAGCTACTTTGAATATATGCCCGTCATTTGCTTCTTGGAGTTGAATCCTTTACTTTCATATGCTATGGCATGCCCTTCTTGAAACAAAATTTGTTCAATGGTATTCACCATAGGCATTCACATTTGATCTCAAGTGGCTTTGAGAGATCCGATTTTGTAAACCTAAGGAGAGAGATAAGCTTCTCTTTGATCTTTTTAAAAAGGAATGCTCTTTTGCAATACATTTATACTTAACGTTTTGTTAAGTCATGTAATGGTCCTGCTATTAGCAAGAATTTTTCTATGAAGCATCAATGGTATACTCATATATCAGTAAAGTTTCATTTTACATGTAGATTCATTGGATTAGGCCAACCTTTTATTACCTCTATCATTGTTGGATCCCTATGGATACCATTTTAAGAGATAATGTGACCTACATATTGAACCTCTTGTAAGAAAAATTCACCTTTCTTTTCATTAAAAGAAAGCTTAGTCTCTTTCAAGACTTACCAATTCATGCAGTTGCCTTATGATCTCCTCTTGTTGAGCTTGTAAAACTCAATAAGGAGGCTTATTAGGCAGTAAGCTTCTAGGAAGAAGCTCTTTTTCATGTTCACTCTCCTCTCATTTTGGAGATAGCTCCCCTAGGGATTTCTTCATAAAACATCTTGAAATACATTTAGAAAATTAGACATGTCTAATTCCTCTTGATTCTCATATTTTGTTTTATTGCTACTTGTTGAGACATTAGAAACATCTGCAAACTCTTTAAGAACAAAGAGAAATAATTTACATGGAACTAGAGCTTTCTATGACCTTATCAAAAACATGCATATTTACAAAAGGGTATAGAGTTACCCGATTCATTTAAATTTATGTACATGTCTATTTTCCTAGCATGGAGAAAGAAAAGTCCTTGGCAATGAATATCCTCCTGTTGGGTTTCTACTCAAGAAGCTCAAGGCGACTCATTGTGTGCATTTCTTTGAGGACAAGCACGATAAGCATGTCCTTGTTCTCCACACTTAAAACACTTGTTTTCTTTGCGATAGCGCTCAAGCTCTTTGGGAGTGAGCCTATTCTTTCCTTTGTAGACTCCTTTCTCCCTAGCTTTGTTGTTGTTAGAGTTGCCCTTGAGAGAACTTTGTGAATTGTTCTTCCCTTTAGGCTCATGTTTCTCATTTATTTCCATGGGCTTAAGATTTCTCTTAGCCCCTTGTTGGAAATTGATTCTTGCGGCAATCATAGTATGATGTATGACCGTTGAAATGCTTTTCGGCCTTTGAGAGTTAACATACTCACTCATGTCTTCAGGTAGCCCGACACAAATATTGTTGTTTTTGCTCCTCAAAGTCTAACTTTTTGTAGACAGTAGCTTTGAGATGAAGATCCCAAAACTTGTCTACATATTTGTGGATAGACTCATGGGAGAGGAGCTTCAAGCTGCACCATTCGGTAAGCACTTTGTCCTTTGCATCGCTTGCAAGGAATTGCTTCATGATGGAAACTTGTATAGTTTTCCATGTCTTTGGGGTTTCACCATTTCCACAAAGGCTAGCCCACCATTTACGAGCTGATTTTTGGAAGTGCATAGCTACATGGCGTAGCTTGGAGGACTCTGTGAAGCCCTCATCTCCAAAGGCCGCATCAAATTTCTCGATGAAGGCCAACACTTTGTCGGTAGCACCGAAGGTGCCATCATAGGTGAGAAAAGAGATTCTCTTTCCTCCCTCCTTGAACTTCTTTAGCTTTTGTGACCTTTGCCATGCAGGAAATGATTTGCGATGTCTTCCCCTCTTGTATTCTCTAGGAGAATAGCCATAACTTTTGTTGGAAGAGGAGTAGGTGAAGAAGAAGAAGGAGAAGAGGGTGACCTCTTCCTAGCCCTTTTCTTCCTTTGTTTCCTCTCTTGCCTTTCAGAATGATGAGGAGAAGGACTATGTGTTGATCTTTTCCTCTTGGGAGGAGTGGGTGATCGTCTAGACCACCCTCTTCATGGAGCCACATCTTCAGAGGAACTTAAACTTCCTCCTCTCGAATGGGAGAGAGTCTTCTTTTGGGGGTCTCTTCAAGAGGCCTCATAATCTCTCTCTCCTCTTGGAGAGGAAGGGAAATTCCATAAGCACGAAGTTGTTGAGTAACTTCGGCTTGCAAAGCAGGGTTGCCCATAGCTTGCTGCAACCTAATGACAAGATAATTCACAAACATGGGAGCATCATCATTAACACCTTCATGTGCAAAATCAAAGCTATCAATTTTCATTCTACTCTCTTGATTATTGTCAGCCATGTTAACAAAATTTATGTATGTACTTAGTGTATGCTTTGGCAATTCAAAACCTTAGTTGCCACTCATCTTAGACTTTGAAAATCGGCTCTTAAGTATCTACACCCACGGCTCGAAGTGCTTAATTATAGAGAGTATAGGAGTAGGTCTAACATAGCAGAGTTGCCAAGGGCTAGCTCCTTTCGGACTTTTTATGGCTCAATAATGGTAAAGCCGTAGGCAAGTCTAAAAAGACTCCATTATTAAGTCCAAAGCTCCCGAGGTGTGCACCATCCCACACATAGTGGGCTCAACAAAGCCGATAATAAATCCCAGTTCCACTTACCCTAATATAATTAACAACATCAACCATTTATAGGCTACTTAAGGACCTCTCTTCTTAAGCAAGAAAAGAGAAACCAAATGCTCTGATACCAATGTAATGGAATTGGCCTATTAACTTAAATTGTAGTGGAAGGAGAATAACTTTGTGAGCATTTTATTAAGGAGATTCCTTCATGTGGGTGGAGAGAGTGTTTGGATGGAGAGAGCAACAATAAACACACTTCCTAATCAACATGGCATGACCAATAACTTGTAAACGAGAGAGAGATAGAGAATTTGACAACAGTTGAGGACCGGATTTACTTGGAGCCGGTCCCCCCTCTAGAAGGCTTTTGTATTATAGATTTCCTCATAAGAGGAGCTTGGTACAATACAATATTTTGTGTTCTTTAAGACCTCTTTCATAGCATGAAGATGTAAAGCTTCATGTACCAAGACTTTGCTCCAAAACAACCATTAGCATGCTTGAAATCATTAACAAGAACTTGTGAACTCATTAATCATTGTGTTCATTCAATCATTTGGGTGCCATGAAGATGGAAGCTTCATGCACCACCATAGCATACTTATTAACAAAACAAGAACTTGAAATATCCCAATCCTCTATCCCAAGACCTCAAACACCATAAATAGTGAGGAGAGTTGGCAAGGATCGAGGAAGAATAGAGAAGGAGAAGTATTTCTACAAGAAAGCTTTCATCTCCTTACATATAATCACTCATAAGTAGCATAGCTTAGATTACATAGAGATTAAGAATATGTTAGCATGCTTTAATCTTGGCTCTTCGTTGGATTTGCATCAATAGCAAAGAAGTGTTGGTGTAGGCACCCCCCTTCACCTTGCATGTGAGAGAGAGAGAGAGAGAGAGAGAGAGAGAGAGAGAGAGAGAGAGAGAGAGAGAGAGAGAGAGAGAGAGAGAGAGAGAGAGAGAGAGAGAGAGAAGACTTGTGAGCTTCAAAACTCCTCCACACAAGAATGAGGCATGGGATTCATGAGAGAGAGAGAAGGAAATTCGAATTTGGGCTTCTTACACTATCTACTCTCTCAGTGGATGCTTTCCGGGCTGGCCAATGGTTGGCCTCGATCATCCAAGGCAACAGGGGTAGCCTTGTGACAAGTGTCCTTGATACCCCTATTATCACAAGATTTGGCAATCAAAAATACTTTATTAAATCCTCATTGGGCCTCTCAGTCAACTTGCCAGTAGGAATTAAGATAATGTAGCTTAATTCTCATTGGTCCATTTGGTAGGCTACCCAATAGGATTTTAGCATCATTTAGCATTAACTAGAAAATGAAATTCCCTTTCCTAATAAAAGATAATGCTTAAATCAATTATTTAAATGCTCATTGGACCTTTAAGGTGGCTAGCCAATAGCCTTTTAGCACCTTATGGAAGAAGGAGGCCTAGGGTGCTGACATGTGTCCTTTGGCCCATAAGGGGCATGGCCTAGAGAGAGAGAGAGAGAGAGAGAGAGAGAGAGAGAGAGAGAGAGAGAGAGAGAGAGAGAGAGAGAGAGAGAGAGAGAGAGAGAGAGAGAGATATTCTTCTCCCTCATCCCCTACCTTTAGGGCTCTCCCCCTCCTTTGTAGGCCCCCTCAAGCACCTCAAGCACCTTAGTCATAGTGCTTAGTCAATAAGCACCTCAAGATGCTTAGTCACCAGCTGCTTAGCATAGGTTCCCACCTTGGAAAATTAACAAAAGCAACTTAATGTCCTAGGTCTAAAGGCATTTAACACTAACTGGAGGCTTTAATGAAGCAAACCCTAGGGTCTTAATGCTCATTAAGTGTACTTGCCCTTTTATAGGACATCTCCCATATGGACCTGTAATGATATAAAACTATCTCTCTTTTGGTCCCGTCGTGAGATGAACCTAAAGCACTTCTTATACCTAGATCTTGGATAGATGCCATCATCTCTCATGTAGGCCCTTGGTAGAGATAGGTGTAAAAGCACTTATCTATATTCTAACTCTTGGTCCCCTTTTATCTCTCCACATTAAATGATCAGTTTAATATGGGAAAATCATTTGGTAAAGTTAGATATTAGATTTTATGACACTGCACACTCACAAAAAGCCACTACATGACTTTTCTAGCTTCCTAATTCAAATATTTAAGTAACATTATATACATAATAGTTGCACCTTCCTCTAGTAATGTTGGTGGTACCCATAAGGATATTGGTCATTTTGAACTTTCAAGCATGGAAATTCTAGGTTCTCCCTAACAATTTGGTTAGGACCATCATTGTTGGATGACATTTTCCCAACAGTTCACCAAGTCTCTAAGCAGTCTAGTAAAGATAGTCAATTACCACTTCCAACCATAGTATGCGTACATACAATTCTTTCACAATGCTAAGTAGTATTTGTGAGCACTACAACCAAATTAGAAATCTCTGCACCACCTAATTGTAGATCTACACAATCGCAAAACTTAGTGTTTTTACATGCGAAAAAATGCTAACTCCAAACTCGGGGTCAAAACATTCTAGAATGGATATTTGGCTGCACAGTCTTAGTCCAAAGGATAGTAATAAACCCAAGATGCACAATATCTATAAAAAATCACCTTGATTGAAGATCATTTGATGATGGCTCAAAGAATCTCCACGGCTTCTTTTGCTAACCTTCCTTGCTTCTCCAAGCTCCTTAGACACACCCAGTCTCTGATACCATGTTAACACTAATCCTGTAAAAAATTAGCCACTTTTGTGGCTTTTTGAGAATTTCTCGAACACTATATTAGTTATCTACATAGAAAATGGTTTCAGAGAATTCTGACCAACACTCAATATGCATTGATAAAAAATAGTATAGAGCTAAATGAAGGTATTATGGTGTCTTTCCATTGCCATCTTCTACGACTAATTTGTGCAAATAAACATTTTTTTAATTTTCTTTTGAAAGCAATATTATCGTTGGTAAGCACGCCCAAACTTCTTTGAAAAATCCCTCAATAGGTATGTGATAGATATACCAAACTTTTTTAACCCATATACAAAGACTGCCAAGATTTTTCACTTCTCCAAGTTAAGTAGTGAAGTGCAGTTTTACATAAAATTTACTAATTTTAGAAAACTACTTTTTTTATTTTTGAGGTTTTCATGTAGATTGTGTATGTAGAAACCTTTTTCATGTCTTGAACCCATAATTAAGAAGTTTCATGTAATTTTATGTCATATACAAAAGTTATATTTCATTTACTAGAATCCTGATGTGAGCCATTTTTGTGGCTTCAGCCAGTTTTGTGGCTCATTACAAGTCTAGTGTTAAGAGATAGATAAAGAGATCGTTTGAGCTGTTACGAGTGTGTGTATTCATGCACACACACATAGATAGAGTAAAACCCTCTACTTCTTCTTATTCACGAACAAAGAGGTCTACAAAGCATACAAGGGAAAATACAGCATAAGGGGAAACTAGTACAATGGTCTAGTGTTAGCCTCTAGTTAGTGAGCTAGAGGGGTAAACTTGTGTCATCACTCTGATAGGAAGATCAAATCAATGTAGTCTAGATATAGTATCAATCGCAAAAATATGCACATTCACCATGATGCACTTGTGATGATGATTCTCGATGATAGTCATCCAAGAGTAGTACATGTTGAGCTTGATATCTCAAAAGATGCTTGGGTATAGTGTGGTCTACATGTCAATTTTCAATGAGGCATTTTTCTCAGGTGGTAAGCTAGCAATTTCAAACAATGTTGTATCTAGTAGTCAGCTACTTCTAAGTGTCCATGGTAGCTTCTTCATCAACTTCATCTTCCTACATATGGTCATTATGAGCTCTAAAGAGGGTGTTGAATTTATATTATGTTAAGTGAGTAGCCCAATGCAACCTCAATATTTATTTTTACTTTAGGTATTTACTCTACTTGTTTGGCAAGGTTTTTGGTAGGGCAATTTGCTGGAGGGGGTACTTAAGGCCCCCAGGCTAGCATATAGGTAGCACCTAGTCCCCATTTATAATCATCTAATTCATGTCCCTGATGGTCTTTCAAACATCTCTCTCTCTCTCTCTCTCTCTCTCTCTCTCTCTCTCTCTCTCTCTCTCTCCACTTTCTCTAGTGCAGCCATTTTTTGACCTAGTAGACAATAGTTCACTCTTTTAATCATAACTTCTTTATCCAAACTCCGATTTGGGTGATCTATAGCCTCAATTAGAGATAAAGATGCCCTCTATGCATTCATGTAGAGTAAAAAAAAATCAGAGTTATGGAAGGTGTTTCTATAGAAGAAGTTTTGAAGTGAACAGGTATAAGAAAGTTGACTCTCATCTCTTATTTTACATACAATGTCTTCTGGTACTCGCAAGGGTTCTTTTTCTTCAACAAGGTCCACAACCATTGTAAAAAATGATCCAAATTCTCCTAAGTGTGGAGATAGCAACACAACCACTCAGCCAACAACATCAAAAACCATGATCATGGCGTACTTGGTATCGTTGCAAGAGAGTGTAAACAGACAAGATGAAGACTTACGGGCACTTGCAATGGAGAATGGCATGCTAAGGGTTCTTGTGATTGAGAATGATAATCTCAAGAGGACACTTGAGATGCAAACAACACCTTTGATGCAACTTGAAGAGGAAGTCAAGGAATGCATGTTGGAATTATGGTTGCAAGAAAACACACACAGCTTGGAGAAGACAAAGGAAGCTCAAGGCACACAACAGAGAGTGTTTTACTTAGTGTGCAATGGAAATATGGATAGCCATAGAATGATGCGTATATATACAATGCACGGGGGAAAAAACCTCCGAGTGAGGGAAAAAATCCCACGGTGGTCCTAAGTGTGTTCACACATATCACTACCACATGTACATAGTAACAAATCCCCCCCCTGGAGTGATGCGGTGAAGAAGAGCTCGCACATGAGTTAAGGGAAGTGCCATGCCCTGAGGACATGAACAATCCACAAAGGGGAGTAAGCCCAAAGCTTTGCAAAAGCTTCGAACTTCTCATTAGACAATGCCTTTGTGAAAACATATGCAAGGTTGTCCTGTGTTGGCAGATAAGTCAAGCTGATCTTTCCTACTGAGAGCCTCTCCCTAACATAGTGGTAATGCATCTCAATGTGCTTTGTGCAAGCATGAAAAATTTCATTCCTCGTAATTGCCAATGGGCTCTATTTGTTAGTGTAGATAGTGTTGGAAATGTCCTGTCCAACACCCAAATCAGCCATAAGGCGTTTGAGTCATACACACTCAATCATATCTGTGAATACTTCCTTGTACTGAGCCACACAACTAGAAGTGGCAACACTAGGTTTCTTCTTGCTCAACCATGATATACATGAACTTCCAAGCATGAAACAAAAACCACTTGTGGACACTTGCGTGTCAAAACAACCAGCCCAATCTGAGTCCAAAAAAGCATGTAACTCTGGCGGCAATGATCCCCTATTGGCATAAAATAAGCCAAGATGTAAAGTGCCACTCAAGTAGTAAAATATCCTCTTGACAGCCTGCCAATCCTTAGACCCAAGACTATGCATAAATCTGACGAACTGTGAAACTTCAAACTAAATATCCAGCCTCGTGTTGCATCCATAAATGAGACATTCAACAGTTTTTGGTAAAGAGCAACATCTGCAAGATTACTAGCATCATGCAAATTCAATTTCAAACCTATTTCCATTGTAGTGGCAATAGATTTGAAATTCTCAATTCCAAACTTACATAGCAGTGTCTCTATGTTACTTTTCTGACACAAGGCAATACCACCATCACACTGCTTAGATTGTATACCCAAGTAATGATGCGACAGTCCCAAATCTTTCATCTTGAAAGTAGCATTGAATTAAGCCTTAATTCATCAATATGTCTCTCATTTTGTCCAGTGATCAGCAAATCATCTACATAAAGAGCCACAATGCGCAGTACGTCACCCTCACGCTTTACATACAATGTGATTTTTGTTGGTGGACTGTTATGAAAGCCTCGTTTGACCAAATGAATGTCAGCCTTCTTATACCAAGCAGGAGGAGATTGCTTCAACCCATACAAATCTTTGTTACATTTGCACACCTTTATCCTCTTGTTCTTTTTTGACAAACCGAGAGACTGCGTTACATAAACTTCCTCAAATATGTCACCATTCAACAAAGCAGTAACAATGTCTGTCTAATGTACATCCCAACCAAAATGAGATGCCAATGCATAGTAGTCATATGTCAAGCGGGAGAAAAAATCTCTTTATAATAGATGCCTTTTTTATTGTGCATAACCCTTTACAACAAATCGGGCCTTATAGTGATCAATCTCGCCATCCTGGTTGCATTTCAACTTGTAAACCCACTTTGTACCAATGGCCTTTTTACCTTGATCCAAATCACATAAAGTCCATGTGTCATTTTTTTAAAGTGCATCATATTTTGATTGAATGGTAGCCATCCAATTTTATGAATTTTGTGCTTCATCAAAAGACATAGGTTCCTCGACATCATGTAAGTTAGACACAACCAAAGCATAACATAAGATGCATGGCGAGAGCCTGAACAAGTGCGACTAGACAAAGGTGCATCCAATTTACTGTCACACAAAGTATGTACCAACCATTTAGGCATACCTCTATCTTGCTCATTCTCAACCCTTTCCTTATCAAGTACATCATGTACATCTGCATCAATCATAGTCTAATCTGTAGCATTTTCAAAAACCCCCATAGGATAAACATTGGTCTCATTGGAGTTTACATTCGTACTTCCACCACTAAAAAGAGGAAACAAAGTGTCATAAATGTCATGTAAGCTTACATTACTGTCTCTAGTACATGACAACAAGGAGTGAACATAATTTTCCACAAACACAACATCTCCTGAAACCAAACTACGCTTTGTTTATGGATGATACAACTTGTAACCTTTGCTTTCAGCACTATAACCAACAAAATACATTTGATAGCCTTATCATCCAAATTTTGTAATGTGTTTGTGGCACCAAATCATATGCCAAACAACCAAAAACATGCATGTGCTTAATATAGGGCTTTCTATCATGCCATGCATCATGTGGAGTAATAGATTGCTTTCGTAGGAAACTTGTTTAGTACATAAGTAGCATAGATGATGGACTCAAGCCGAAATTAATGCGGCAAATCTTAATTTTTCACCATACATCGTGCCATTTCCGTAAGTGGCCTGTTTTTCCTCTCAGCAACACCACTTTGATGAGGCGTATAAGGCACTGTACATTGGTGTTTTATCCCACGACTAGCCAAAAATGCATTAAATCCATGAGACGTATACTTCCCCCTCGATCAAAATGGAGGGTGCCCATAGTACATTGTGAGACATTTTCATCCATAGCCAGAAATTATTTGAAGCACATAAAAACTTTGGACTTTGCTTTAAGTGAAAATACCCATGCATGGCTGGAGTAATCATCAATGAAAGTCACAAAGTAAAGGAAAGTTCCCAATGACGGAGTTTGCATGGGCCCACAAACATCACTATGCACAAGCTACAACCTACATGTGTCCCTAACTGAACCATCTTTTGAAAACTTAGAACACTGCATCTTACCCAAAATACAGCCTTCACAAACATGTTTAACATGTGCTTCAAGAGGCAGTGTGAGCGGGATGAAAACACACAGTACGCCTCTATAACGACCTGACACACACTCTTGGGAAGATACACACACACATTATGGGGCACCACTTGGCTTACACAACCACCTGGCCGAGATAGGAAACACACCTATGGAGTGAGAGGAGAGAGACTATCCACTTGCCCACTCCACACAGAGACACACACATACACACATACACCCAAAAATTCAGCTCAAAAGAGGAGAATTTCTGATGTTTAGATACAAATGATCTTGGGCCAACACCAATGGGGAAAATATCTCACACAATATGGGTAAAAGATACCGGATACAATCAGAAACTGGAGCGGAAGCTTCGCTCATAGGAGAAACTTACACAGAAAAAATAGAAAAAAAAGAGTGAGTAATTTGGCAAAATGGACCGCTCCATCACGTCCGGAATGGCCCAAAACCCCAGTCTACAATGTAAAAGTGCTCAAATCCGACCTCGGATGAGCAGTTTACGGCCAAAACAGGCTCCAAAATGAGCAAAAACATACCTGTGGCTGTTCCTCCTCTCTTCTCCACGTTTTTTCTGGTCTTCTCTCTGTTTTTTCAGTTCCCACACTTAGATTTATTACTTGGGCACCCTTGGCCTTTTAGATGACCTCAAACGAACCCCGAACAGGCCAAAAACTGACCTCGCAGTGCATAGTTGTCACCTTTTTGCATCATCCGCACACCTGGCACTCATTTCTTTTCAATAATGCGTCTCGCAACCACGTGAAGTGGCCCCAAAAATTGTCCCTAATGATGACCTTTCTGCATAACTCTCACAAGAAAACACCACCTTGTGTCCGTATTCATCCACGTGCAAATATTGACCCCGTTCGCCCTCCTGACGCCACTAGATGCCATCTGACGCACTTGCTTACCTCATGTCGTCGGCCCGTGGATAGCTTCCTCAAAAATTTTTACGCGCTATAAACTTCTCATTATTCTAGACAAAACATACTGGTACTGGTGATAGTGAAAATCGATGCACTATGTACATGCTGTCCTACCTGTACACATGTGGGCCCCACGTAACCACGTGGCTATGGAAATTGGGCAATCCTTTATTTGATGCACCATGCATGTATATGTACATATGCGCAATCCCTTGCTCCAAAAAACTCCTGACATAATTTTCCCATCCCCTAGCCTGCTAGATCATTCATGATCAGCAGCAGCAAAGAGAGATATGAGACTCGCCGCATCACAAGTCTCCTCATCCCTCACCAACACTCCTTGATCCACAGACAGCTCATCTTGCTCCACCATCATCAATCTAGCATGATACAATTTAAGACGCAATCCATTTATCCTTGACTTATGTAGAACACCATCCAGGTTAGCCAGCTGATATGTGCCATTTGGAAAACACTCCACTACCTTGAAAGGGCCTTCCCACTTAATTTGAGACTTCTTTTGGGAGGTGTTGTCCAGCTTACTGTTGTAGCGCAAAACCAAGTCATGTTTCTTGATACCCTTACTTTTGACCTTTTCATTTATCTTTGCCAAAGCCTTATCCTGCATCTGCCCATAATGCTCCAATGCGCTCATCCTATCCAACTGGACCTCTTCTAACTGCAAGAGCCTCTCTTTGAATGCATCACTAGGCGGCCCAAGCAACTTCTCTAACATCTTGACCGCAGGCAACTCTATCTCCACAGGCAATAGTGCTTCCTTTCCATACACCAAATGAAATAGAGTAAACCCTGTACCTGTCTTCACTGAAGTAAGGTAAGGCCATAATGCACTAGGCAATTCCAAATCCCAATTCTTTCCTTGCTGCTCTGTCACTTTAGAAAGAATTTGTACCAACTCACCATTGAATCTTTCATTTAAGCCATTACACTGCGGGTAATAAGGAGTGGTATGCTGGTGCCTAATCTTCATCTTTGTGCATAAGAAGTCTAGCAGTTTAGCTCTAAATCCTGGCCCCTTATCTGAAAGTAGCTCTAATAGCACCCCAAACTTGCAACATATTTCATCATACACAAATTTTTCCACATCCTTTGCAGTGATCTGTTTTACTGCTATAGCCTCTGCCCATCTAGAGAGATAGTCCACTGCCGTCAAGATATAGCTTTTGCCCCTGATTGTGATAGGTAACGGGCCTATTGCATCAATCCCCCACTTTTCAAACACATCAAACGCCATAATGGTTTTTCGTAGTTCTGGCTTCAACACTCTCTTCCCAAATGCTTGACACCTATTGCAAGACCTACACCAATGGTGAACATCCTTGTGCAAACTAGGCCATACATACCCCTCTTGCAAAATCTTATGCAAGGTGATCTTTAGAGCAAAATGGCCACCACATGTGCCTTCATGATTCTCTTCCAACACTCTGTAAAGCTCCTCCCGCCAAGGTACACGTCTCAACACGAGATCAGCCCCTTTCATGTATGAGACCTCACCAATCAATTTGTACCTGTATGATCTACCCACAAAGCCATACTTCTTAGACTTCTGAATCTCCTTTGGAATGATTCCTGTTAGCAAAAACTCCTCTTCTTGAGCCAAACTTTCCCGGCCATGATAAAGAGGTAAAGTGGTCCTCAACACAAATAGCTCCCCAATCATGCCTTGAGCTGCTTCATGTGCCTCTCCATTTAGAGCACGTTCAATGTGTCTGATGCTCCATGCTTCGAAAATTTTTAACAGGCCTGTAATTCTGAAGCACATTTCCTTCAATGAGGTGTTCTTGCTCTTCCACACACCCAGCACTTGCTTCACCACTAACAAGGCATCACCTTTTATGCTCAACCTTTGAACCCCATGCTTCAAACAAATGTGTAATCCGGCTTCCAATGTAGCATATTCAGCCTCATTGTTACTATGAGCATCCAATTTGAACCCTCTCTTGCATACTAGCTTCCCCTCTGGATCATAAAGTGCTATACCCCCTGAAGTTGCATCATGGCTCTTTCTGTACGAACCATCAAAGAACAACACATGTGCATTGCTGATCTGTGGCACTTCTTCAACTACCTTTCTCACCACCTCTTCCTTAACAATAAGGGGATTCTCCTTGTAGGTCAACAAATCAGCTAGGGTAGCCCTTGTACTATCTTCCACTAGAAAAGAGAACTCAAATTGTTGCAGCTCAATTACCCATTTCTTTACCACATTTGACATGTTAGTACCATTAATTAACTATGGAAAAAAGGCATAACTTATCAAGAAAACAAAAGGCCGTGGTAGCAAGTAATGACGAAATCGTCGACAAGCAAATATTACACTGGCCATCACTAGCTCTACTTCCGAGAACTTTCTCTCCGCTACCAACTTCACTCGGCTTGCACAATACACTGGCCTCATATAATGGCTGCCCTTCCCCTTTTGCAGTAGCATGGCTCCAATGGCATCATCCCCTACTGATGGATTTACATAAAACACTTTCTCCCAATCAAGAGCCTGCATGGCTGACAACCCCCCTAACACCTCTTTCACCTCTTGAAACACTTCTTCACACTTGTCATCCCATTGCAATGGATCATGCTTTGCCACTTGTTGTAATGGATAAAGAAACTGAGAAGACAATGGAATAAACCTTGCCATGTACTTCACTTTGTGTATAAAAGTTGCCAATTGCTTTGTACTCATAGGTGATGGAAGAAGAATAATAGACTTAACCTTGTCTGGATCAGCCTCAATGCCATTTTCTGACACCATGTGGCCCAATAACTTCACCCTTGGCTGTGCTAGATGACATTTCTTTGGATTTAGTTGTCCTCCACATTCATCATATCGAGCCAATACCATCTACAGCTTCTCATGGTGTTCAGCCCTACTGCTATAAACACAGAAGTCATCCATAAAAGCTTTAACACAACTACCAATGAATGGTTCCAACACCCAATTTGCTCTCTCTTGATAGAAGGAAGGTCCATTTGACAACCCAAATGGCAATATTGTGTAGCAATAGCAGCCCCATGGCGTAATAAAAGTGGTCTTTGTGCGGTCTTTAAGAGCAATCTTCAATTGAAAATAGCCTAAAAAACCATCACACACACTGTACCTCTCATAACCTGCCACTGAATCCAAGATCTGATCGATGAATGGAAGAGGATATGGGTTCTTCTTAGTGGCTGCGTTTAAGGGTTTAAAATCCACACAAATTCTCCACTTCCCATCCTTCTTTGGACTGACTACTACTGGACTCACCCATTCTGTGGTCTCCACAAGGACTATGAACCCTGCCTTCAACAACTTGTCCACCTCTTCTCGCAAGGCTTCCATTTGCTCTTGACCCATCCTTCTTAGCCTTTGCCGCACTGGCTTAGCACCTTCTTTCATCTCTATATGCATCTCTTTACCCTTGAAACCTCTCATCTCTTCATATGAAGTAATGAACAAGTCAGGAAAACTAGCCAGCATATGCAAATATATATCCTTCTCGATAGTTGAGAGGTCTCCAATGATCATTTGTGTCATCAATTCCTACTTCTTTGACAACTCAACCTTGGTTTGCATCAGCCCTTCAATCACTTCATAAGGCCCTTCACTTTCATCTTCAACCTCATTCGCAAATGCAACTAAACCAAACTCTTGTATTTCTTTGTCCATCAAAAGAAATGCAACATCAGCATCCTCATCACTGCTGGTAGTGCTATCACTGTCCTTATCTGTCACTGTTGAAGATTCTTCATCACTAGTCTCATCCTCAACTTCATAAAGCTCCTCTAATCGTTTCCTTGTGTCCATATTATAAAGCTTCTTGGTACCTGTCTTTCCATAGAGGCTAATCGTACCATGTCGCCAATCTTGAACAGCTCCCACTGCACGTAACCATGGCCTGCCCAGTATAATAGGATATTCTCCCAACCCTGCTGGCATCACATGAAAATCAACCACTGCCTTTGCATCATATGCCTCCACTTCTAAGCTCTTTACAACACCCAAGCATTTCACTTTTTGATGGTTTGCCAATCTAATCCAAAAACCTGACACCCCAGCCACTGTGAGACCCATCTTCTCAACGCATGAGTGTGTTATGACACATATTTGGGCTCCGCCATCCACATAACCTTGTCCCAAATTTTTCCTTTTATGCCACACATCTACTATTGGACAAATGTCTGGTAGCTCATCCATTGCCAACACCTTTACTGAACCTCTCTCTGGCTCTTTCTCCATTGGGTTAACCATCCTCTTCGACTGTCGCTTTAGCTTAGGCACCATCTCTATAAGCTGCCCAAAAGTAACATTTTCCTTCCTGCTCGTCAGATCCTCCTTCAAGTCATAGCTTAATTGCCCATCCCCTAGTGGAAAATCTGAAACATGAAACTTTCGACGAGCTCTCCTTTTCCTCTTGGCCTTGATATCCTCGCCTTCATGGCTCTTTTCTTTCTCCTTACTAGGACCTGGGGCACTTCTTCCTTCATTATCCTCTGTGATCCTCTTCCCAATAGGCATCACTAATGTATCCTCTAGCTTTGATGCCTTCCCTTTTCCACCTGGGTCAGTCCACTGGTTCCTTCGTCTCCCTTAATTTCGATGCCATAATCTTTTGACCTAGTTAGCACCTGTCTTGGCAATGGATACATGTCTCCCCCCATCCTTGGTGGCTTATCACATTGCGGGCTGATGTGACCCAACTCTCCACAATTATAACATGTGGGCATTTGCCTCCAAAACCTACCATTGCTTTGTCCAACATCATTCCTAGGCCTTTCTTCACGTCCTGGTTGATTTGCAAACCTCCCTCGACCTCGATTATTTCCCACTTGACCTACCATGTTTAGGCTGAGATTCTTCATCAAATCTACCACTTGCCTCATGTCTTGCCTTAGCCCATCATCTTACACCGATGTAGTGACCACTGCTGGCATAACCTGAGTAGTAACAGGAACCACTGGTTCATGATGAACCACTCGCATGCGACCTTGTAAAGAGTCCATAGGCTGAAATTCAGACCTCACGGGCAAAGACTCCACCCCTAACTGGCTCATTTTCCTCAGATTCCACTCTTTGTTCCTTTCTACCTCTAGTGCATCTTCATATGTCCTAGGCTTCTTTAGCTCCACTCTCCAACGTATATTCTCCCAAAGACCAGCCAAGAACCTATCCTTCTTCATCATGTCAGGCGGGGGTACCTGTGGTGCTAAGGCCTTGCACATTTGCTCCCATGCCAATGAAAACTTACGTATGTACGCATCTACTAGCTCACCTTCCTTTTGCACCAAAGCCTGTACTTCTTGCCACACTTTGTCAGGATCTTCTATCTTCACAAACTCCACTTCCAACCCATGTCGTAGATTGTCCCAACTCAACCTTACAGGTGGATCAGCCACACACAACTCCTCTTCAAATGCTTTAGACCAAACTCGTGCATCACTCTTCAAACAAATTTGGAGAAGGCGTAACATCTGCGCAGTGTCATGAATCTGGTTGCTAATGCAGGCAACCTCCATCTTTTCCAAAAATTCTTCCACATCTTCATCACTTCTTCCATGAAACTCCGGATAAGAGAAATCCATGGCTACCCAAGTTTCATTGCTTTGAGAACCCCTTTGAACACACGTGCAAGAACCCAAAACTTTTGACTACCCACTCCCCAGAAACTTCAATGGAGCTCAACTTTAGATAAGGACAAACACATGCACATCAAATGAGTTTTCATAGTTGATCATCGAAATTACAACAGGCAAAGGACATTCCAAGATCTCTCGTAATCTTCTTGGCCCGAACATAAAGACTATGCGCTACTAGAAAAAAATCTTCCTGGACACATGAACATTTATCTGGATTCTTTGAGTTAAATGAAATGGAGTGAATTGAGGGCCATTTTGATCATCCATTAAAGCCAACCATGAAGCTCCCAAGAAGGCACACCTGACTTAACCTCTGATTTTGCCAAAATTTCAGCAGCATAACAGCATAAATGACTCAAAAGACCAAAAAACCAGCCATCATAACTTGGAAAAATTTTGGCAGAGTTTCCCCAGTTATAGAGCAGTAGGAACCCAAAATATAGACTGTATATGTATGCATAAACTGTCAACAATAGAACCCGAGCATCAAGTAGGACTCACTAGTATATAGCCTATGGCAAGGTCACAAAAAGGGTGCTCCAGCTACCTGTATCACCGAAAGGATCTCTACATTTGAGAATCCCCCAGCTCAATAAAAACCTCACGCTATCGACCCTCACACGAAGGCTAATGCAAATCGTGTATAGTCAAGTCTCAGAAATGACTATCTTCTGGACCAAGTCTCAGAAATGGTTGGGACTGCCAAATACAACCAAGTATGGCTCCACAAATGCGTACAATGGCAGTTTCCACAAGTAACGTACAATCTAGCAGACAATGCGCTCAAATAGACGCCAAGTGATGCATACCCACAACAACTGCAAGTGACATCACTGCTATTATATCACTGTACTCCAGATACTTGTACCTGTGTGAATCACTTGTACCTATACCTGTCCTTGTAACCTGTAACCTGTAATCCCGAATCTCGAAGCTTGAAGCTTGAAGCAGAAGGTACTCGAAGAAGATCCTCAGTGGGGGGCACCAAAAGAATGTGAGCGGGATGAAAACACACAGAACGCCTCTATAATGATCCGACACACACTCTTGGGAAGATACACACACACATTATGGGGCACCACTCGGCTTACACAACCACCTGGCCGAGACAGGAAACACACCTATGGAGTGAGAGGAGAGAGACTATCCACTTGCCCACTCCACACAGAGACACACACATACACACACACACCCAAAAATTCAGCTCAAAAGAGGAGAATTTCTGATGTTTAGATACAAATGAGCTTGGGCCAACACCAATGGGGAAAATAGCTCACACAATATGGGTAAAAGATACCGGATACAATCAGAAACTGGAGCGGAAGCTTCGCTCATAGGAGAAACTTACACAGAAAAAATAACAAAAAAAGAGTGAGTAATTTGGCAAAATGGACAGCGCCATCGCGTCCGGAATGGCCCAAAACCTCAGTCTACAATGTCAAAGTGCTCAAATCCGACCTCGGATGAGCAGTTTACGGCCAAAACAGGCTCCAAAATGAGCAAAAACACACCTGCGGCTGTTCCTCCTCTCTTCTCCACGTTTTTTCTGGTATTCTCTCTGTTTTTTCAGTTCCCACACTTAGCTTTATTACTTGGGCACCCTTGGCCTTTTAGATGACCTCAAACGGACCCCGAACAGGCCAAAAACTGACCTCGCAGTGCATAGTTGTCACCTTTTTGCATCATCCGCACACCTGGCACTCATTTCTTTTCAATAATGCGTCTCGCAACCACGTGAAGTGGCCCCAAAAAGTGTCCCTAATGATGAACTTTCTGCATAACTCTCACAAGAAAACACCACTTTGTGTCCGTATTCATCCACGTGCAAATATTGACCCCGTTCGCCCTCCTGACGCCACTAGATGCCATCTGACGCACTTGCTTACCTCATGTCGTCGGCCCGTGGATAGCTTCCTCAAGAAGTTTTACGCGCTATAAACTTCTCATTATTCTAGAAAAAACATACTGGTACTGGTGATAGTGAAAATCGATGCACTATGTACATGTTGTCCTACCTGTACACATGTGGGCCCCACGTAACCACTTGGCTATGGAAATTGGGCAATCCTTTATTTGATGCACCATGCATGTATATGTACATATGCGCAATCCCTTGCTCCAAAAAACTCCTGACAGCGGCAAAGAAGCAACCATATCAGATTCTTGCAAACGCCGGAAACTGGCAAAACTCAGATGACCAAAACGTGCATGCCAAAGTTTTCCATTTGAAATAACCTTTGAATCCACAACTGCAGTTGCAAAATTTTTCCCACACTTGTCGAACAAAGTGAGCTTATATAGCCCACGACATAAAATGCCAGATGAAAAATATCATCATCAAAACTGGGATAATGTATTGTACATCTTTCATCCACAAATTTTACTACAAGACTAGTTTAGCAAGTGCAGATACAGACAAACGATTCTTCTTGATTCCAAGTACATAAAGTGCATCAAAAAGTGTGAAAGGAATTCCATTTGCATCAATACGCTCAATCTTTCCAGCTCCTTGAATCGGATTAAAGAGGCATTGTTGACACAAGTAATTGAATTTCTCCGAGGGACAAACTTAAGGGAGGTGGCAAAATCATGATGTGAGGTAATGTGCTTTGTAGCACCACTATCAAAATACCACACATGTGAATCTGAAGAAACTGCCATGCATGTATCATGGACAACAGGATTCTAGATACACTCTATACTAAAAGTAGGCCATTCTAGATCCACATCACAACCTCCTTTCATAGAAGACATTTGTAGTGGATCCAACATTTGCAGTGGAACCACCCACCCTCTTTCTTCTTAGCCTCTTTGGTCTTCAACTTAGGACACTGCTTGATCAAGTGATCATTAGCTTTACAATAATGGCAAATCATCTTCTTTTTGCCCTTATCACTAAAATTTCTAGACAGATTGTCTCTAGTAGAAACACTACAAACGTGTAATTTTCTACTCGGTCTCAGAAGAAATATAAGAAGTGGTTTGTCATAATAATCAATATCTAATTCTCCTAAATGATTTTCTCATATTAAACTGATCATTTAATGTGGGGAAGTGCCAGGGGAGAAAAAGCTAGAATATTGGTTAAGCTAGCAGACCGGCCACAGTAGGGATCCAAAGGAGGGAAAATAGGGATCCAAAGGGGGGTCCATCTGCAAAAGATCCATGTGAAACAATGGGCTAAAAAGACCCTAAGGTTCAGCCCATTAAGACTTCCAAAATGCTAAGGTTCCAAAATTCAAAGGTTGTGTCCAAAGGTCAACCCTAGGGGAAATTGGATGCTTTGTGTGTAACTAAAAAGTCTTTGCATATCCCTACATGGGAGGGAGCGAGCCCTTCTTCTAGGGGATGAGAGAGAAAGTCACACACACACACAGGCTCCCTTTACACAAAGGGAATTAGGGACACATGTCAGCTCCCTAGCCCAGATGCCCACAAGGTGTGCCCAATTCCTATTGGATGGCCTTGGAGGTGGACCAATGAAAATTAGGCTAGCGTAAATCTAGTTTAATTAATTTAAAAACACTTAATAAAAGAACCAATGAGAATTAAGTCTCCTAGAAGACTATTCGGCACTCTCCCAAGGGGTCCAATGAGCATTGAGGAGCCCAATGGCTTGCCTGATTCCTATTGGCCAGGAGGCAAAGGGGTCCAATGAGAGTTTAGTTTAATTATTAAATTACCTAAAGCTCTCACAAAAGGGGAAAGGGGGACACATGTCAGAAGGCTATCACTTATGCTGCTTAATAGCCATTGGGTTGACTTCGGGAGGTCCAATGGGGAGCCTGCAAGAGCAAATAGCAAGAGGGCGTGCCCAAGAGAGAGAGGGGGATGATTTTTGCAAGGCATTATCACACACACACTCACACAATCTCATGTGTGAATAAAGAGAAGACTATCTCTTCCCAAGCTTTAATGGAGAGCTCATCACCTACTCCAAGCTTGTGAGATAGAAGCCTACATCGACACACTCTTGGCTTGTGGATGCAAATCCAACCAAGATCCAAGCTTCAATGCATGCTCTTCTCCTCTACCAAGCTAATTACTAAGCTAAAGCTATGCTAATATGAGTAATTATGTGAGGAGATGTACATCTTTCTCGTAAGATACTCCTTCTTCCTCTCAATCTACTCTCATACCCTGCTAGCTCTTACCATCTTCGAAGGTGTGTGAGGTCTTGGGTCTGAGAACGGGGATAATTTAAGTTGTGTTTAATAAGTGTTTTTCTTAGTGCATGAAGCTTTCATCTTCATTGCACTAGCTAGTCTTGAAGGAACACAAAGAATTGTATTGTACAATGTCTCTCTTGATGGGAGAAACCATAATACAAAGCCTTTTTGGAGGGGGGACTGGCTCCATGCAAATCCAATCCTCAACTGTTGTCAATAGCTTAATTTCTTTCTCTTTTGAAAGTATTGTTGATGCTATCTAACTAGGTGTTATGATTTTTGTTGCTCTCTCCACCCAAGCACTCTTGTAATTCTCATTAGGAATCTATTCTAATGAAATTCCCACTATGTTCATGCTAATTTCCGCTACACATAAGTTTTTAGGCCATTAAATGTTACATTGGTATCAGAGCACAAGGTTTCTCTTTTCTTGCTCAAGAAGGGAGGTCCTCAAGCTAGCTTTAAATGGTTGGTATTAATAATTGCCTGTGAGTAAGTAGAATAGGGATTTTTCAGCCTTGCAGTGCACCTGCCTTTGTGCAGTTAACGGGGAATCACCGTCAAGAGCTATGGTCTTAAAAGTGGAGTCCTATGGGGCTTGCGTAGGGACCACTATTGAGCTATTAGAAGCTTGACAGGAGCCAGTGCTGTTTTGGTGTCGAAAGACCCTCTCTTCTATTCCTTGCAATTAATGGTATTTGAGCCGCGAGTATAGTAGCTTGAGTGCTTTTTTCTAAAGGGGTAAAGAGGAGTAGCAACTAGGGCTTGAAGTGCCAAAGTACACCTAAAAATTTTACACCTAAAAGTTGTTAGAATGGCTGAAAACAGTAAAGAGAGTGAAATTAATGTTGATAACTTTGATTTTGCTCATGAGCAAGCTGCTAATGATGCTTCAATGCTTGTTAACTATCTTGTTTCTAGGCTTCAACAAGCCATGGGAAATCCATCTCTCCAAAGTGAAGTGCAACGGCAGCTCCTTGCTCATGGGATTCTCCAAGCTCATCACCATGACGAGAGAACACCTAGGAAGCCTCCTTGTGAGACTCCCAAAAGAGGTCTCTCTCTCCGATTCGGGAAGAAGAAGATAATCCATACGAAGGTCTCAAGAATTTACTTCTTAATGATGCATCTCCTTCCCAAAGGAGAACTCAAGAGCCTCCACCGAAGGAACGAGAAAGAAGTGAGTCTCCCGCCACCTCGGCGGAGATGGCTCCACGAAGACGGCGGGCTAAACGCTCTCCATCACCATCAAAGCCGAGAAGACCATCACACCCTTCTCCACGCCATAATTCAAAGAGGGATGATAAAAAGAAAGAGAAGAAAAGGCGAGAAAGAGGACACCCTCTTCTCCATCTTCTTCATCCTCTTCCTCTTATGAAAGTGATGGTTAAGACAACAAAGATCAAGACAAGAAAAAGGCGAGAAAGAGGTCACTCTCTTCTCCACCTTCTGAAGAAAGTGATGGTGCAACCTTTGAACCATCAAAAAGAAGAGGCCATAGGAAATCCTATGCCGCATGGAAGAGGTCATCCAAGCTGAAGAAATTCAAAGAGGGAGGGAAGAGCATCTCTTTCCTTACCTATGATGGTACCTTTGGTGCTACGGACAAAGTCTTGGCCTTTATCCAGCAATTTGATGTGGCGTTTGGAGATGAGGGCTTCACGGAGTCCTCTAAGCTACACCATATAGCTATGCACTTTCAAAATTCCGCCAGGCAATGGTGGTCTAGCCTAAGAGCCAACGGTGAAGCTCCACGAACATGGAAAGCTTTAAGAGCTTCCATTATGAAGCAGTTTTTGGCCATCGATGCCAAAGACAAAGTACTCACCAAATGAAGAAGGTTAAAGCTCTCTCCCAATGAATCCATCCACAAATATGTAGACAAGTTTTGGGACCTACAACTCAAAGCCACTGTCTTTAAAAAGTTTGATTTTGGAGAGAAAAAGCAAAAATTTTGTGCAGGCTTAACCGAAGAGATGGCAGAGTATGTCAACTCCCAAAGGCCACGTACCATATGGGCGGTAATACACCATACTATGGTGGCCTCACGAATCAATTTCCAAACGGGGGCTAAAAGAAATAATAAGCCCCCGGAAAACAAGGGTTCCAATGAGCCTAAGGGGAAGGACAATGTCCAAAAGTCTCCTAAGGGCAACTCCAACAAAGCTAAAGAGAAGGGAGTTTACAAAGGTAAGAACAAACTCTCTCCTGAAGAGCTTGAGCGTTATCGCAAGGATAACCGGTGTTTCAAGTGTGGCGAACAAGGGCATGCATACCGCGCTTGTCCCCAAAAGAACAACCGCCAAGATCCTCCTAGAGCTTCCTTGGTTGAAATGCAAGAGGAGGAGTTTCACCAAACTCATCACAAAGGATCTCCTCTATGCCATGCTTGGGGAAAGGTAAGAGAACATGATGCTTTTATTCTCTTTGACCCTGGTTCTACTCACAATTTTATATCTATAGAGTTGGCCACCAAGCTAGGCATACAATCCTACGAGATGGGAGATGTCCTACCCGCAGACAGTGCCTTCAATGGGCAAGAAGCTTCAGTCACTCCCCTAATCGGGAAATTGAGGCTTCATGTCCAAGGCTATGTGTACAAAGAGGACTTCTTTATCTCTCCTCTCAAGCATGAGGATGTAATCCTAGGGGCACCATGGTTTGACCGCCTGGCTACCGATGTTCAATTTCCTGAAAGGAGAATCTCATTTAAGTTCAGGGAAAAAGACATGTATATAGATGCTAAGGAAATGGGTAACACTATCCCCATTGTACATACACTAGCTTTCAACAAGTCAATAAAGAGCTCTATTTCCGTGTACATGATTTTTGTTAAAGATTCTCAAAATGAACCTAATGCTTTACCAAAAGAAAATAAAAGCAACCAAAAGGAATTAGAGTTATCCAATTTTCTCAAGGGGTTTCAAGATGTTTTTATTGATGACATCCCTTGTGAGCTACCTCCTAAACGAGGTAATGATGACCATGCAATTGATCTTCTTCCAGGAAGTTCACCACCTAACAAACCTCCTTATAGAGTTTCTCAAGCTCAACAAGAGGAGATTATGCGGCAAGTGCATGAGTTAGTTGAGAAGGGCATGGTTAGGCCTAGCTCATCTCCATTTTGCTCACCTGTTCTATTAGTGCAAAAGAAAGACGACACATATCGTATGTGTGTCGACTATAGAGCACTAAATAGGATCACTATCAAAAATAGGTTTCCCGTTCCATGGGTAGAAGACCTATTTGATAAGCTACAAGGATCGACCTACTTCAATAGGATTGACCTAAAAAGTGGCTATCATCAAATAAGGATAGTTGATCAAGACATTGTAAAGACCGCCTTTTGCACCACATTTGGTCTTTATGAGTACATTGTCATGCCTTTTGGCTCGACCAATGCACCAGCCACATTCAACCTCTTGATGGAGAAGCTGTTTGGGCCTCATCGAACCTTCACTGGAGTGTTCTTTGATGATATTATCATCTACTCTAATTCATTAGATGAACACAAGAAACACCTCCAGGTAATATTCAAGTTTTAAGAGAGAATAAACTTTATGTTAATCAAAAGAAAAGTGAATTTTTCTTGCAAGCGATTCAGTATTTAGGTCACATTATCTCTCAAGATGGCATCCAAATGGATCCATCAAAGTTAGAGGTAATAAAAGGATGGCCTAAACCAAGGAATCTTCATGAACTAAGAAGCTTTATAGGTATGTGTGCATACTATAGACGCTTCATAGAAAAGTTCTCACAAATTGCGGGACCATTACATGACCTAACAAAGAAAAGCGTTAGGTACACATGGTCTAAGGAGAACATGCTTTCGAAAATCTTAAAGAAAAGCTTATCTCTCAACCTGTGCTTACACTACCGGATCTCTCAAAACCATTTGAGGTCCAAGTAGATGATGCACTCTCAAGATGGCCGAGAGTGAATGCGGTTTCCATAGCAACTCACAATGATCTATCTTCAATGATAGATGAGTACGCTATTGATCCCGATTTTAGAGATGTGATTTCATCCCTTGCATTAGGGAAGAAAGAAGAACCATTTACTTTACAAGATGGTTATCTTCTCTATGGCAATAGACTATGTGTTACTAACTCACTACGTGAGAAAGTAATGTGTGAATCTCATGCTCCACCGTATAGGGGGCATAGAGGGATTCAGTCTACCTTAAAGGGAATTGGAACATATTTCTATTGGCCTACCATGAAAGTGAACATACAAGAGTATGTTTCTAAATGTGTGGTTTGCCAAAAGACAAAATTTGATGGAGGGAAGTAACTTGGATTGCTTCAACCCTTGCCAATCCCTAATTCACCATGGGAGATCATATCCATGGATTTTATCTTTGGATTGCCTAAGTCTATCCATGGGAATGCGGTAATATGAACAAGCTCGTTTAGTAAACAAGCTCGTTTTATACCTATCAAAAAGACTATCAAAGCCCATCAAATGGCAACCCTTTTCATTTCACAAATTTTCAAGTACCATGGCTTGCCAATGTCTATAGTGCCGGATAGAGATCCTAGAATGACCAGTAATTTCTGGAAGGGTCTCTTTGAGAATTTAGGAACAAGGCTAAACTTCTCTTCGGCCTATCATCCACAAACGGATGGCCAAAGTGAAATAGCTAACCTAACAATTCTCGATCTACTCAAAGCCTATGTAACGGAAGTAGATCAAACATCCGAATGGGAGAAGTACTTACCCTTAGTGGAGTATGCTTACAATAACACTGTACATACTTCCACGGGAAAAGCACCTTTCGAGGTAATTGAGGGAAGATAAAAGTCCCTTGCTGCTTAAGGTACATGGGAAGATCTTCGCTGCAGATGAGTATAACCGAGACCTACAAGAATCTTTTCAAAAGATTAAGGATGCTATCTCTATCTCACAGCAAAGGCAAAAGGCTACTGCTGACAAGCACAGAAGAACCCAAGCCTTTAAAGAAAACGATTGGGTCTTGTTAAGGTTTCCCAAGGCTCGATTAAGGCACACGACGGGCAAGAATCCTATGGGCCACCAAAAGTACTATGCTAAACTAGCAAAAAGGTACTATGGTCCTTTCTAGATTCTTAGGCCAATCAATGAGATGGCCTATCAACTCAAATTGCCCAATAATTGGCTCATACACAATGCTTTCCATGTGAGCCTATTAAAGCCTTACAAAGGAGAGCCATCTCAAGAACCAACTATTGAAGACCCACCGGAGATCGAGGACCAAGAGGAGGTGCTACAACCCCGAGTCCATTCTCCGACATGAATACAAGGTATTAAGAGGCAGTAAGACTATCCGACGATATCTTATTAAGTTTAAGAATTATCCTTTTGAAGATGCTAGATGGATGCAAGGCATACAATTAAAGGATAACCTAAACCTTGTCAATGCTTACAATGCTTCCCAAGAGTAAGCAAATGTAAAAGATGTTAAAAATGAACAAAGTGTTTTTTGTCTTATAAGACTCTCTTTTTCTTTATTGTGCACAAAAATGAAGTAGTATGCATGCTTAGATCAAGTTTGCGGAGACGACGTCTCACAAACACCAAGTAGACCTTGTCACTCTACTATGGAAGACTGATAGGACTAATGTGCAGACATGCTTGCGGCAGCCTCAGGCTCTCAAGCGCCAAATGGACTAGTCATCCATTGTGGAATTATGTCGTAGGGTAACATAGGGATCCTTTACCCGCTAAGAAAAGGACTCATGACTATGCTTTATCTTCTCTACACCATAGTCGAGGACGACCATGATTTCAAGAGAGAGTTAATGTCATAATAATCAATATCTAATTATCCTAAATGATTTTCTCATATTAAACTGATCATTTAATGTGGGGAAGTGCCAGGGGAGAAAAAGCTAGAATATTGGTTAAGCTAGTAGACCGACAACAGTAGGGATCCAAAGGGGGGGCCATCTGCAAAAGAGCCATGTGCAACAATGGGCTAAAAAGACCCTAAGGTTCAGCCCATTAAGACTTCCAAAATGCTAAGGTTCCAAAATTCAAAGGTTGTGTCCAAAGGTCAACCCTATGGGAAATTGTATGCTTTGTGTGTAACTAAAAGGTCTTTGCATATCCCTATGTGGGAGGGGGCGAGCCCTTCTTCAAGGGGATGAGAGAGAAAGAGTCACACACACACATAGGCTCCCTTTACACAAAGGGAATTAGGGACACGTGTGAGCTCCCTAGCCCAGATGCCCACAAGGTGTGCCCAATTCCTATTGGATGGCCTTGGAGGTGGACCAATGAGAATTAGGATAGATTAAATCTAGTTTAATTAATTTAAAAACACTTAATAAAAGAACCAATGAGAATTAAGTCTCCTAGAAGACTATTGGAAAGTCTCCCAAGGGGTCGAATGAGCATTCAGGAGCCCAATGGCTTGCCTAATTCCTATTGGCTAGAGGAAAAGGGGTCCAATGAGAGTTTAGTTTAATTATTAAATTACCTAAAGCTCTCACAAAAGGGGAAAGGGGGACACATGTCAGAAGGCTATCACTTATGCTGCTTAATAGCCATTGGCTTGACTTGGGGAGGTCTAATGGGGAGCCTGCAAGAGCAAATAGCAAGAGGGCTCGCCCAAGAGAGAGAGGGGGCTGATTTTTGCAAGGCATTATCACATACACACTCACACAATCTCATGTGTGAAGAAAGAGAAGAATATCTCTTCCCAAGCTTTAATGGAGAGCTCATCACCTACTCCAAGCTTGTGAGATAGAAGCCTACATCGACACACTCTTGGATTGTGGATGCAAATCCAACCAAGATCCAAGCTTCAATGCATGCTCATCTCCTCTACCAAGCTAATTACTAAGCTAAAGCTATGCTAATATGAGTAATTATGTGAGGAGATGTACATCTTTCTCATAAGATACTCCTTCCTCTCAATCTACTCTCATACCCTGCTAGCTCTCACCATCTTCGAAGGTGTGTGAGGTCTTGGGTCTGAGAACGGGGATAATTTAAGTTGTGTTTAATAAGTGTTTTGCTTAGTGCATGAAGCTTTCATCTTCATTGCACTAGATAGTCTTGAAGGAACACAAAGAATTGTATTGTACAATGTCTCTCTTGATGGGAGAAACCATAATACAAAGCCTTTTTGGAGGGGGGACCGGCTCCATGCAAATCCGGTCCTCAACTGTTGTCAATAGCTTAATTTCTCTCTCTTTTGAAAGTATTGTTGATGCTATCTAACTAGGTGTTATGCTTTTTGTTGCTCTCTCCACCCAAGCACTCTTGTAATTCTCATTAGGAATCTATTCTAATGAAATTCCCACTATGTTCATGCTAATTTCCGCTACACATAAGTTTTTAGACCATTAAATGTTACATGGTTGCATTGTTGTTAGCACCCTTTCTTTGAGCAGCAATAAAAGCCTCTTCAACTACACATTGTCTAGTCTTTTTTTTTTTGAAAAGTGACTCTTGCAACAACAACATGCACAATGCATCAAACTTGACAACTTGAGGATTTCCTTGGGTCATAAGTCTCCAAGTACTAGCAAGAGTCTTGTAAGATTCTGGTAAGGCATCAAGAACAGCCTGCACAAGGGAACTGTCTAAAATGACTTCACCTACGGAAATAAGTTTCTCATGGATATACTTGGCACTAGCAAGGAAAGTGTCAATATGTCTTCCTCATGCATAATCCTCGACTCTAGCTCTTTATGCAGCAATGCAATTTTTGCCTCATTGCGGCTTGCATGTAAAGACCAACCAAAATATCCCAAGATTGTTTTGCAGATTTTGCTGAATGAATGTAAGGAGTAATGGTGTGCTTCACAAAGAACACAATCAACGCATGAGCCTGTCCATCCATTAATCCCAACAAGCTTGTTTTTTTGTAGGCAAAACAACTCTAACAATAGCAATCTTTGCACCAAGAACTACAGCATCGCCTACATCCTCAGAACCAAGACGTACATCAATGTCTTGCACAATATTTTAGATGCTCTTTGACATAAAAACATGTTGCATCATATAATCCGACATAGGATAACCGTCCCCATCCAATCTGTCCTCAACAGCAAACATCTTGAGCACATATGTGTTGTTGTCAGCCATGGTAAATGCTACACCTGATGTGAAAACTGCCCAAAAAAAGGAGAAACAAAGCGGGAACAACACGTGCTATATAGCACAAACCGTAGAAGATTGTAAGGGACATGTTATGCAAAAAATAACACTTTGACTTCGTTTTACGCTACAACAGTAAGCTAAACAATACATTCCAAAAGAAGTTTCAAATTAAGTGTGAAGGACCTTTCAAGGTAGTGGAGTGTTTTCTGAATGGTACATATCAGCTGGCTAGCCTCGATGGGATTCTACATAAGTCAAGGGTAAATGGATTGCATCTTAAATTATATCATGCTAGATTAATGATGATGGAGCAAGATGATCTGTCTGCAGAACAAGTATTGTATGTGAGGGATGAGGAGACCTGTGATGCAGGCGAGTCTCATCTCTTTTTGTTGTTGCTCATCATGAATGATCTAGCAGGCTAGGGGATGGGCAAATTATGTTAGGACTTTTTTAGAAGAACTGATTGCATATATGTACATACACATGCATGGTGCATCAAATAAAGAATTGCCCATATTCTAGATCTAGGTGGTTACGTGGGGCCCACAAATAAAGAATTGCCCATATTCCAGATCTAGGTGGTTACGTGGGGCCCACATGTGTACAGGTAGGACAACGTGTACATAATACATCGGTTTTCATTATGACCAGTACCATTGTGTTTTTCCTATAATAATGAGGAGTTGGTAGAGTGTAAAACTCCTCAAGGAAGCTATCAGCGGGCCGACGCCATGAGATAAGCAGGTGTGTCAAGTGGCATCCAGTGGCATCAGGAGGACGAATGGGATCAAGACTTGCACGTGGATAAGTACAAACTCAACGTGGGTTCTTTCTTGTGAGGATCAATTATGCAAAAATGTCATTTATGAGAAATATATTTGGGGGCCACGTCATGTGATAGCGGGATGCATTCTTGGAAAAAGTTGAGTGTCAGGTGTGCGGATGGATGTAGAAGGGTGATAAAAATGCACCACGTGGCCATAGGTGCCCAGGGAATAAAGTGAAGTGTGAAAACTAAAAAACCAGAAAAGTGTGGAGAAAAGAGGAGGAGCAGCTGCAATTGAGTTTTTCCATTTTTTGGAGCCTGTTTTGGCCATAAACTGCTCATCCGAGGTCGGATTTGAGCACTTTGATATTGTAGACTGGGGTTTTGGGCCATTCCGGATGCAATGGTGCTCTCCATTTTGCCAAACTTCTCACTATTTTTTTGCTATTATGGTTGTGTAAGTTTCTCCTGTGGCGAAGTCTCTACTCAAATTTGTGATTGTATATGGCATATTTCATCCATATTGTGTGAGCTATTTACCCCATTGGTGTTGGCCCAAGCTCAATTGCATCTTCCTCTTTTGAGATGAGTTTTTAGGGTGTGTATGTGTGTGTGTGTGTGTGGCTCTGTGTTGAGTGGGCCAAAGGATAATCTCTCTCCTCTCACTCCATCGATGTGTTTCCTATCTCGTTCAGGTGGATTGTGTAAGCCAAGTGATGCCCCATAGTGTGTGTGTGTATCATCCCAAAAGTGTATGTCGGGTGATTATAGAGGTGTTGTGTGTGTTTCCATCCCGTTCACAATGCCTTGATAAGCCCAAAAACTCCTAAGCTGCCATCATAATCCTAAGCTAAAGCTTGTTAGCCATCGTGTCCTAAGCCACAGCTTGATAGCCATCATAATCCTAAGCTAAGCTCCATATTCGCCTAATCTCCAATATTAAACTCCTAAGCCCACTTTAATTGACCCTCTTAAGCGAGCTGATAACAATACAATCGTTTGCCTTTCAACCGACTTTCCTCCATGAGAACACAAAGGGTGATGAAATGATCAATGGTGCTATGGCATCCACAAAAACCCGCTTTCCCTTTTGCACGATTGTCATTTTCTTCTGCCCAATCACTCAATTTCATCTCCATTATGCACCCAAACAAATTTTCCATAACAAAACCAATCATTATAGTCCACTAGTTTGCTTACATTCTTTACTTCCCCTCCTTTATGCAAAGGCTTGACCCAATTAGTACTCCAATCGTAAGCCATACCATGGTGAAGTGCAAGGGTGAACATATCACACATCCACTCATGGATAAAATCTCCAATCCATTTGATCATCTCCGGCTTGATACCTTGAAGATCTCTTGCTTTGGGACTGACCAACTTTTCAAGCCCACCACATATATCCTCAATAGTAAAAAAAGTGGGCATACATGGGAGTGAACCATAAAATGGAAATTTTCTAGCATTTGGTTGCTCATATAATTTCCTATAATACGGTAAATATACAAAAGACTCAAGTGACCAAAATTCTCAACCCGCTTGCCTCTCAACTTCCACATGCACATGTCTTTTCTTTGACTTTAAAAAGGTGTTTCTTTACTTTCAATCTTCTTTTAAATCAATGCCTTGTATGTATGCAAATGAATTTGATAGTGGTCTTTATCCATAGTTGCATTAAGCTTTATAAATGACTTTTGATCATCTTGAAATTCTTTTTTAAACCACCTTTTGCGTTATCTATCTTTGTTGATACCATGGATCTTTATGGCAAACCATTCTTTAGTACAAGAACAATAACTTTCTTGAAAGATTTTCATTTAGTTTTCAATGGTGAGTCATATTGAAACTCTGTCATCCATAACTTTTGGTCAACCATTTCAATGTACATTGGTGGACGTTTGAAATCCATACATAGTGATAACTTCTCTTCCCTTTGGCTAAGATTATCATGCTTAGTTGCTTCTCCACATGCAAGGTCAATATGTAAGGTCCGTTGGTCTGATTTTAAGGTCCAAAGCCAAACATAAAACTCTTTATGCGATAGATGATAGCTTTGGAGAGTAGAATATAGTCAATCACAATATCCCCATTATGTTTTCTACATGTAAATCCATTGGTTCCACTCCATAAAGATATACAATTGGCAATGAGCATACCCATGCTATTACACATGTGTAAAAGTATATAGTCAATCACACTATCCCCATTACGTTTTCTACATGTAAATCCATTGGTTCCACTCCATAAAGATATACCATTGGCAATGAGCATACCCGTGCTACTACACATGTGTAAAAGTATGTTTCCATAGTTATCTGGCTCTTTCTCATCTTTTAAAGAACAATCATATAAGTGAACTTCCTCCAACTCCCTTGAAATGTATGACATATCAGATTGTTTAGTATCATGTTGCAATGTTTTTGTGCAAGCATTCATATACTCAAATACAGTAACATCACATTCACCTTTGAAGTAAGCAATGTACTCTTCTAAATCACAATATGGTTGATCTCTATCCATGAAATCACAATATGGTTGATCTCTATCCATGAAAGCATAAAAGGGGGAATCATGATGAGGAATGTAGCAACCTGTGATGGAGCATAAGACGCCATGCGCACACTCACACACCCAGACAACTCAACACCACACAACGAATTTACTTGAATTCCAACCCACACACACCACCACTCAAAATCTCTCTAAAAACTCTACCCACAAGCTCAATTCAAAATCCAAACGCCTCGACCTACAAGGCCTTGCCTTCCCGCAGACACTACAAGGTGAGTCCAGGTGATCAACACTTGAAATCACGCTTGATGGTGACCAAAATATACAAGAAAAACCATCAAAAAACCAAAAACTCCAGCCACAAATGAACACTCTCAAACCATTTCAAAAGCTTCACCAAACTCCACTCTCTTGGACTCTTTGGAGTAGCGCCAACCCTAATGGCAGTGATACAGGGTCACATAGTCTTGCAGAAAGCCGCACCTTCGTCCCTCAATTCCTTGCACACACACATCCATGGAAACCTCAGAACTTCCATAGACTCTCCAAATTTCAAAATTGAAGAGATAAAGCGCTCATTCACTCCTCCACACACTCGAAAACAGGACACGAACGCAACGGGACTACACTAGACCACCTGTAGGAACCTTGCTCCCTCCCACACACAGAGGGGTGAAAGTGTTGATTTTCCTCTTCAAAAGTCCTCCCTCAGCTGGAACACCACGGAATCGTGAGTGATGTGGCAATTTGAAGCCATTTCACACCTTTTTTGACCTTTTTTGGCCTAGTTTTGACCTCTGGCGAGCATGTTTTGCAGGAAAAACCCCAAACGGACTCCAAAATTCACCATATTTTGTACGCTTGATCCTAGATACCCAAATCACGTTTCCAAATCCCCATATTCTATTTTTGACCACTTCTAGGGCGATGCACGTATAACCGCAGATCAGGCGCCGCAAATAGACAATTACCGCATGTGTCAAACTTCTCGAGCGAGATGAGAGTACCCACACTTGTCACTTGAATTATTTACATTCTAGAAAGCTCAAACACATTATATAGAACCAAAATAAGCCACCTAAAACCATATACAAGGCCCCGATACCCTATACGGACATGTACATGTGTCCGATTGCTAGTGCGTAAACCTGACTATTCACAATGTGTACACGTTGCATCTTTTTTCGAACTTGAAACCACTTTGCAAAGCTCCCAAATGCATGTATTTACATCTTTTTGAACATATGACCATGCATATAAATGCTACTTTGTACATGCCAAAAGTGATTGATCATCATTGTCCCTAGTTGAGCATTTATGCTCAACACTTGCATCAAACTGTGACAAAAAAAACCTATAGAAATGATTGCAAACTTCCTCCAGGATCATAGGGAAACTTACACATCCGCATAGAACCAACTACATACTCAAGGAGGCTACCCCTATCAAAGAAAAAAACATCCTTTTTCTTGCCAAAATGCCATTGTCCACTTGGATCCCAAGCACGATATAAATCACCTCAAAGGTTGATACACGCCATCTCACACCAAAAGTTATCACAATCATTCAGAACCATAGATACCTCAAAATGCATCTCATAATTAGATCCCATCGATTGACAACCATAAATTACACATCATCTTCCTGACGCATCAGCTGCTCTTCATTTCTTATGGCTAAGAGATCATCACTCCAAGCATTAACAAATCCACTCCGAAATTGAAAACTCTCTCCAAAAATGCTATCACTAGCAGATTCTTCTTCTTCCACATAAGACATTTGCCACTTGAAAAGACAAATACATGCATACAAGGCCACATAAGACATCATTACCCAGTCTTCATCATGCCAACTAGCCCCAAGACTCGCCAATTGCCAATCAAGATCTTCACAGCTAAAGGGATATGTCCTAAACATACTATGAAGTTTGTGAAATGCATCCATCAAATCATCATGCAAGCAAAAGGTCACTTCAACCTCCTTGTCTACCCCATCCTCAAGAAGTTTATACTTAACAACCGTAGGTCGCATATTCTCACGGACATCCCTTGGATATGGCACTAGCATCAAATTATTGCATACATAGAACTCATCCCTATCACCTTCATGACCCAATACCTCTGCATCACAACCACTAGAGGGTTGCCCAACCCCCAGCTTTGGTAAATAACATGGACCCAAGGTCACATCAACCATCATAGCATCATTATCTCCTACATCATCTTTGCTTGATGTGGAAACTCCCTGACCATAGCCCATCATCTCATCATCAATGCAAGCATCCATGCCATGTTGCTGCAAAGCTGCTTCCCAAAAGATACGTTGCTCTTTGTGCAAGGCTACCATGTCCTTCAATGGATCTAGTGACTCTATGTCATCATCACATAAATCATCGCACCAACTGTCACAAACATCAGATGTGTCACCATCATAGGTTGCCTCATCCTTGTCAATTTTAGTTTCATCATCTTCACATTCCGTGCTAGTGCTCAAACTTTCACATTTGTCTACTGCGTACTTGCCATTTTGCACCATTGGCATGTGTATGCTCTCCAAAATTGCTTCACAAATTTCATTTGCATCGACTTTGTGCATATGGGAATCCACACCTGTATCCAAGCTATTATCCTTGCTAGCATGAGCACCTGCAACTGTGATTTTATGCACATAAAGGTCATCTACACTATCCATACCACATATTGAAAAAGGGAACTTCATGCCTTTGGCAACGCATAGCTTTCTTTCTTTTTGCAGTGCTATCTTCAATGCTTCACGCATGGAATTCAGCTCTTTCTCTTGCACTTTCACTTTAAGGATTGGTCGTAACAAACTCGTGAATACCTGTATTCTTTGGCTATTTGTAAATGCGGAATAAAATTCCTCTTTAGACATGGCTTCTACATGCAATAGAGCATCTTTCCACACTCTCCAAGCATCATCAAATCTTGACCAAGAATCTGCAGCAGACTCGTTCTCTTGCATAAACAAACTAGTGACCTGTTTCCATGCATCTTGGTGAGGAATCACCTTTTTAAACCGCTTCAAAAAGCATATCTTAAAGTTGTCCCAATTCACTTTGTCATCCTGTGACAATCTCTCAAACCATTCTGTTGCATTACCTCTGACCACCAGATTGATACCTGCAAGCTTTTGCGCCTCACTTGGAACTGTGCGGCATAAACATGTCAAGTCGAACTCATATGATGGAAGCAAATCGTCTGCATCCTTAGAACCTATGAAAATTGACGGTTGGAATGGCACCACCATCATGAAACTGCCTTCAACATCCAAAATTTGTGTACATCACTGCTCAAAATCCAAATTCGCCAAAGGATGATGGAGCAAAAGACGTCATGCGCACACTCACACACCCAGACAACTCAACACCACACAAGGAATTTACTTTAATTCCAACCCACACACACGACCACTCGAAATATCCCTGAAAACTCTACCCACAAGCTCAATGCAAACTCCAAACGCCTCGACCTACAAGCCCTTGCGTGCCCGCAGACACTACAAGGTGAGTCGAGGTGATCAACACTTGAAATCAAGCTTGATGGTGACCAAAATATACAAGAAAACCCATAAAAAAACCAAAAACTCCAGCCACAAATGACCACTCTCAAACCATTGCAAAAGATTCACCAAACTCCACTCTGTTGGACTCTTTGGAGTAGCACCAACCATGGAAATTGAAGAGAGAAATCTCTCATTCACTCCTCCATACACTCGAAAACAGGACGCGAACGCAACGGGATTGCACTAGACCACCTGTAGGAACCCTGCTCCCTCCCACACACAGAGGGGTGAAAGTGTTGATTTTCCTCTTCAAAATTCCTCCTTCATCTGGAACACCACGGAACCGTGAGTGATGTGGTAATTTGAAGCCATTTCACACCTTTTTTGACCTTTTTTGGCCCAGTTTTGACCCCTGGCGAGCATTTTTTGCAGGAAAAACCCCAAACGGACTCCAAAATTCACCATTATTTGTACCTTGATCCTCGATACCCAAAGCACATTTCCACATCCCCATATTCTGTTTTTGACCACTTCTAGGGTGATGCACGTTGTCGTGCTGTGACACGTACATAGTGGGAACGCATGCTACAAGATCTATCTTGTATTTTTTTAGATACATAATTATATTTCCTATAGTGTACATATGCATATTTAAGTATAATAATAAGCCTTCTATCTCATCCTATTATTTTTCTCAAGGGTAACATATCCTTACTTTACCATCAGAAAATACTATGGGAAAAGCATCATTAGCTCCGCCTCTTTAACTTGGGGCAAAAAGCATTGATTCTTTATTTCTACTATTTCATTATCATCTCACACCCTAGCTAGATCCTATATCTAGGGTAAACTCCAATATATATATATTCTATGTATTTTTTATACTTTTCTTATATTTCTTTTTAAATAGCTACTAGGAGAGAATCAAATCCTAGTGGGACACTAGGTGGCATGATTTCAAAGATACACTTATTTTAATGCATTATTGCAAGCATGATTACAAAACTTTGTCAAGGAGCAATGTCATGCTTTCATATGGCATGAGGTGTCCTTTGGAATTAAATGAAAGTCTAGGCTAAGGAGACCACATGAAGACTTTTGATGCCATAAATGGACCCTATTTTGATGAATTTTTTACACAAGGTTCCAATCTAAATTGGAAAACGATTTTAAAATGAAAATCGTAGCTAATGAGCTGAAGTTTTTGCCCATATTTTTACTTCTTTATTTGGAGCAACGGTTGAGGAGATATGATCAAAATACTAGACCCCAGTCTGCCCACATCATGCAGGGGCAACTCATTTCCAACTTTTCCAATTCCTGTTCACACTGGCTCCTCTCTTCTTGTGTAAACCCTTGGGGGTTCCCTTCACCTATAAAAGGGGACCTCTTCTTCCTTGAAAAAAAACTCAAGCATTCAAGCCATTGAGGAGAGGAATTCTTGAGGGAGTGAGTAGGAAGGCCTAATTGTACTTAGCCATTAACATAAGCCCAAGCCTACACTTTCTCCTAGAGGAAGACTAGCCATTCTTGTACGCTATTCTTGGAAGATCAACTCTAATCAAAGAAGATCTTGCACTTGGCGTATCAATCAAAGTGGAGTTCTCCCCTCTTCTTCTCTCTCCATCAATAATGGTGCCAAAGGGTTTGTCAAGTAAGATGTGTTCTACATTGATGTTTTCTTGATTACTTGTTGTTTTCTTTTTCATCTCTAATCCAACATATATATATATATATATATCTAATCTCATCTCTTTAACCAAATCTATCTCTTTCACTCTTAGTAATTCATCCTCTCTACAAATTTTAGGTTCTCCTTGCTACAGGTACATCTCTCCCCGCAGTATCCTTATTGCCTACGGGCAAGAATAGGGCTTGGGAGGGAAACTTCTCATCTCTTCACTTATCTCATATCTACATTTCTCACATACTATCCTAGATGAATAACCCACATGATGATCATTTCTATCGCTTTCACTCTGTACGATCTATTAGAATTAACGTATGGATTAGCCGTAAAATACACTTTCAACAATGTATAGTGTTTCTCTTCGGCCCTGAAAGGCTCAATGAAATACTTCTATCACCGGATCCCATCATACTACCTCTCATAGACTATAATTTTTCTTTCGATGTAAGCGTAGTTATCTTGCTATGAACCAAGAGGATTTGTACACACAATTAATCCCAATCACTAGACAAAATATCTATATTATGGTAAGCACAAAACTACAATTCCAAAGAACAATTCGTAGCCTATTTGGTCAGCCAAGATTGAATGCCATTAACTCATCCATTAACCCTTTCATATTACCCATGATACGATATGACCATAGCCTTGATGTTTTCATCTTCGTATTGTTTTGACATTCTCTTTTGCGTTCTTTCTTTGTGTGTGTGTGAGTGCAAGAGAGAAAGAGTGAGTCTTCTTTGATTGCACTTCTTTCCAAACCCTAGTCTTCATGGCATCTATGGTTTAACTCCTTCATATAGTTTTTGTTGAGTTCTCTCACAAACTCTCACAGCCATAAGCCCGGTGCTTTCCTGGCAAGACCGCAAATTTCTCGACAACGTATCACCGCAGATCAGGCGTCGCAAATAGACAATTACCGCATGTGTCAAACTTCTCGAGCGGGATGAGAGTACCCACACTTGTCACTTGCATTATTTACATTCTAGAAAGTTCAAACACATTATATAGAACCAAAATAATCCACCTAAAACCATATCCAAGGCCCCGATACCCTATACGGACATGTACATGTGTCCGACTTCTAGCGCGTGAACCTGACTATTCACAATGTGTACACGTTGCATCTTTTTTTGAACTTGAAACCACTTTGCAAAGCTCCCAAATGCATGTATTTACATCTTTCTGAACATATGACCATGCATATAAATGATAGTTTGTACATGCCAAAAGTGATTTATCACTGGCTACAAAAATGGGTGCTCTTTTTGTGGTCATAATTTTCAGCGATACAGAATGTTCGTACTTGTCATATTTCACAGTTGATACAAAAATTTTCAATCTTTTCTTAACCATACATGAGACTCTTTGTTCCTTGCAATTCTTTGACCATATCAATGAATGTACATTGTAATCCCTCAAGTTGTTAATCCTTTGTGTATCATGCTCCCAAGTTTCAACAAGAAGTACAACATTGACTTTGCTTGTTAGTTCATCAATGCAACCCCCCACATTCCATGGGTATCCATTGCAATTACAAAAGCATATTTTTAATTGTAACTCGACCTCATAGGTCGCGTATCCGTATTTGGTTGGGGAACTTGCCTCCTCCTTGGGCACATTTTCTTCGTGAGAGATCTCCTTGATGTTCTTATTATTTTCCTCATATGCTTTGCGACACATATTTTATTGCTTAATAGTGCAATCTTTACATACAAAATATTCAGTTTCCCTCAAATAGGTCCAACTTTTATCAAGGATAATCTTTTGGTTGGTCTCATCCGATTTGGTGCATACAATTGGCCGTTCTCTCAAGTGAGGAGCTCCTTGATTATCCACTCTGTGTGCTCCATAGATCATAGATCTAGAGATGCCAAAGTGCGGTTTGAATAACAATGGCAAGAGAAGGAGGCGTCCCTAACTTCTCTTCAAGAATTCCACTAAGAATAATGTTCTTGGAGCGTCTTTCCCATTCCTTCAACTCTTCCACATCCACATTCTCAACATTCTTTATTTGATCCATAGCTTGGATGAGGGAGGAATTAGGAACCACATTACTACCACACATATCATCCCAAGACTTGTTTGTGCATACATTTTTTATGTCACATACATCTTGGCTCATGGTGTCCAATTTTTCCTCTTTCAATACATGGTCATGCTCTACTTTGCTTATGTGATCCTTTAAAGCATTCAAGTCCACAAGATAGCATTTACATTGTTACTATATACATGTGATAGTGATGTGTGTTAACACATTTAGGATCACCGGGGCAATTTTTTCCTCACTGGGAGGTTTTTTCCCCCGTACATTGTATATACGTTGGTGCAGCCAAAGTTGGTCCGAGCTAGGAGATGGTCTATGCCAAGAAAAGGTGGCAAACACGTGCAGCACAGAAGGCTAGGACAGGTACCAAAGCCCTAGGCAGCGAAAGGGTAGCAGAAGTGTATGATTAAAACGATTTTTTAGGCCAAAAGTGATGCGGGATGGTCCAGATGGGTTAGAAAATGGAGGTGCCCAAAATGCCAAGTCAGTTCTCTTGAATGAAGTGTTTAGTGTGCTCTAGAATCCGGTCCAGACGGCTCGTCAAACGGAGCCCCGGTGCTCAAGATATTGCAGTTCAAAGTTAGAAGGTGTTGTAGATCCGCGACGGGCAGGGCAGCTGGGGATAGGTAACCTTGGTAGGTGTCAATGGATACATGTGTAGTGCTTGAGTCTCAGATTACGAATCGGAGATCTGGTTAGCAAGATATGGTCAGTTGAAAGTTTTTTGGAGGCTAGTTATGAGCCCACTTGCCCGCATTGGAAAACGTGACATCTTGCGTTTTTTGAAGCTGGCCAGGTGTTTGGGGAATGGGGTGCACTATGTGGATCTAGTGAAAGCCGATGGCATGTCATTCCAAGGTCAGAGTCCGGAGAAATGATTGATCAAAGTTGACAGTGGATAGTGCAAGGGCGACTGCAGATGATTTGTTTTTCCGTTTTGGAGGCCTTGGTTTGAGGGTGCCGAGGGACCGAAGTACCGAAACAAGAAGTGTAGACAGATCTTGGAATGCGGAGTCTCAATAGGTCTTTAACGCTTGGAGAGCCGACCCCGGGGCAATAAAGGGGAGCTTGGAGAACGGGGCCAAAAAAAGAGTTTTTTTATATTTACTTTTGAAAGTTTTTTGTGAGTTTAAGGGACCATGAGGCCCATAGCTACCACATGGTAGGCATATAACCCATATGCAATGAAGTGGGAGTCGGACATGGGGTATTTGAGCTGGGCTAGGAGCCCCTTAGAGAGCATGGAAGCAACAGAGGGAGCTCTCCCTTACTACGAGCTGTGGCGGATGTCGGGCAGCACTATGCGAGCCAGTGCATGCGGAGCAGGGCACTGCGCGAGGTGGTTTTGGTGGTTAGTACGAGCAGCATGGTGGTGCACGCCCACGTGAGGAGGGTGGCCGGTGGCCGTCGCTGATGACGTACAAGCGCACAGGAAAAGAGTAATTCCCACGGCCCCTTCGGCCCTCATTTTTTAGAGAAGGGGTCACCCCCCCCCCCCCCCCCCCCCCCCCCCCCCAATAGCGACCTCGCTATTTCTATCAAAAGGGTAGGGTGCCGTGGAGAGTGAGCATAGAGAGAGAGAGAGAGAGAGAGAGAGAGAGAGAGAGAGAGAGAGAGAGAGAGAGAGAGAGAGAGTCAGAGAGAGAGAGAGAGAGAGAGAGAGAGAGAGAGAGAGTCCGAGAGATGCTAGAAGTACAAAGGAAAGTGGGCCACTCCAAGGCCGGGCAAAGACAAAGAGCAAAGGCCAGGCACGGTGGGGCCAAAGTGAAGAGAGAGAGAAAAAATAGGAGAGGGGTGATTAAAGGGTGCCCAAACGGGGTCAAGTGCAAAGGAGGAGGCCGCCATGTGTTCAAACAAGGGCAGTTGAATGGCCGAGTGAGGGCAAAGATAAAGAGGGAAGGCCAAGACCAAAAGGGAGAAAGAGAAGAGAGATAAAGGGAGAGAAGGCAAGGATGAGCCGATAGAGGTGGTCAAGAATGAGCCAAAGGAGAAAAATAAAGTGGGCCTTCCCAAGGGTGACAAAATAATGAGGAAAAAAAAAAGAAATCAAAAAGCCTACGAGCAATAGGGACACTGCTATTGCACCACCCCCAAGTGCAAGGAGAGAAAGAGAGAGCAAAAGAAAAAACAAAGCAGCTACCCGTTCCAAAAGATGCCAAATCAAGATCCCAAGTGGACCAATTAAAGTGTAAATTTGAAAATTGAACCCCCCCTTATAAAAATAAAATTGCACCACCCCCAAGTGCAAAGAGAGAAAGAGAGAGCAAAAGAAAAAACAAAGCAGCTACCCGTTCCAAAAGATGCCAAATCAAGATCCCAAGTGGACCAATTAAAGTGTAAATTCCAAAATTGAACCCCCCCTTATAAAAATAAAATTTTAGTCAAGTTAGGGGCTTTTTTGGTGCCATTTGTGGGAAATTTGTGGATGTATGACTTTGTGGGAAGTCTATGTACTGTTAGACTTACTGCAGCCTTTGTTGAGGGTCGAGTGAGGTTTTATTGAGCTGGGGGATTCTCGAATGTTGAGATCCTTTCGGTGATACAGGTCTTGGAACGATCCCTCGAGCACCCTTAGATAGGCAGCTAGGATGTATTGACTGTGAGTTAGACAGTTGGGATTGCATCTTTGCTTTACTGCCGTTGAGGCATTGTCGTAGTCTATGCTTATAGGACAGTGACAGGACAGTCAGAGACAGTACAGGTGCACGATAGGTTTACCCACATCTTACAGTGTTAGAGAGACAGTGGTTTTCTTTTGAGCTGTTTTTTGGTCTGTTTTTTAGTACACCAGAGCCATTTTACAAAGGAGACTCTGCCAAAATTTCTGCAGAATCTGAAGCTTTCTTGGTTCATTTGACAGGTTGATATTGTTTCAGAGGTCAGTTTACAGGGGAAACTCTGCCGAATTTTTCCTAGGAAAGTAAACTACTGTGAAGCGTAGCTATGGCTGGATCACAGGACACTGATCTTTACAATATCAAGAAGCTGGATGGAACCAATTTCCCATTGTGGAAGCAGCAGATAAAACCTATAACGCTCAAGGGGATAAAACCAGAAGCTTTGGACGAAGATGAATGGAGCAAAATGGATGAATTGGCACTTTCTACCATTATGCTGACTTTGGCAGAAAGCGTTTACTTCAATGTAGCAGACGAGATGTCGGCTTATCAAGCATGGTTAAAGCTGAGTGATCTTTATGAGAAGCAGAGTGCAGCTTCACAGGTATACTGGCTTAAGAAGCTTGTTGACTTGAATATGAAAGAAGGGACACCTATGTCCAATCATCTGAATGAATTCAACACAATCTATAGTCAGTTGTCAGCTCAAGGTGTCAAGTTTGATGAACCTGTTAGAGCTATGTTCCTATTGATCACATTGCCGGAAAGTTTGGGACACTTTTCGCACAGCTTTGAGTAATTCTGCACCTCCAGATGGTTTGAACATAGCAGGTGTAGAAGGAAGTCTGCTTACTGAAGAAACCAATAGAAAGACAATGGACAAAGGCAAAGGAACAGCCTTAGTTGTGAGCGGAAGGACCAAAGAAAAGTACAAAGGTGGAAAGAGGAATCAGTCTCGTAGCAAGTCCTGCAGTGCTAAAGGCAAGAGTGACATAGAATGCTACCATTGTGGCAAAAAGGGTCACATGAAAAGAGACTGCAGAGAATGGAAAGCAGAAAAAGGCAAAGAGAAAGCTGAAGACCATGGTGAGAGGAACAAGTCCTCAGTGAAGATTCAAGAAATAAATGTGACAAACACTGTTGCAGAGGATGACAGTCTAGTGTCAGGAGACATCTACTTCTTGAAGAATACAATGGACTCAGCTCTTCTTACAGCATCTGATGGAAATGCACTGAGTGACTGGATTATAGACTCAGGGGCATCACTTCATGTGTCTCCAAACAAGGAGTGGTTTACTTCTTATGTGACCACTAAAGATCATGTTCGGCTAGGCAATGGGTAGACATGTGAGATCTTAGGTGTTGGAGATGTTCAATTGAAGTTTCAGAATGGCTCTTCTTTCACACTGAAGAATGTGAGACATGTTCCCGGAATTACAAAGAGCTTGATCAGCATAGGTTTACTTGATGATGTTGGCTACATCACCACTTTTGGACAGAACATGTGGAAGATATCCAAGGGTTCTATGACAGTAGCACATGGAGTAAAGTCTGGAGGACTTTACATGATTTATGTATCAAATGTCTCTAAAAATGTAATCAATGTAACCGAGCAGCCGAACGTTTCTTTGTGGCATAGCCGGTTAGGACATATGTCCAAGAAGGGAATGGAAATCTTGTCTCGTTCTGGTTATTTGCCTGGCTTTTCATTTAATGATTTTGAATTCTGTGAACATTGTTTGTATGGTTAGCAAACACAGCAGCCACATAAGCATAGAAGCAGTAGAAGAGATACACAGTTTGCACTTGTTCATAGTGATTTGTGTGGACCTATGCCTAACCTATCTCTAGGGGGAGCTTCTTACTTTATGACATTCATAGATGATTACTCGAGAAAAGTATGGGTTTACTTTCTCAAGCACAAGGATGAAGCGTTTAGTGTTTTCAAAACGTTTGTGACACTTGTGGAGAATCAGAGTGGCAAGAATCTTAAATGCTTACGCACTGACAATGGTGGAGAGTATGTTTCAAAGGCCTTTCAGGACTTTTGTGAGTCAAAAGGTATAAAACGTGAACTTACTGCTCCTTACAATCCTCCTCAAAATGGTGTTGCTGAGAGGATGAATAGGACCATACAAGAGAAGGTCAGAAGTATGTTGTCTAATGCACAGCTGCCAAATGGGTTTTGGGCTGAAGCTGTATCAACAGCTGTTCATCTTGTAAATAGATCTCCCAGCAAGGTTTTGCAGAAGGATTCAGTGCCAGAGCCGGTATGGTCAGGCAAAATTCCCTCATACAAGCATCTCAGAGTCTTTGGCTGTGAGGTATATACTCACGTTCCAAAGGAATTTAGGAACAAACTTGAGCCAAAGAGTAGAAAGTGCATCTTTCTAGGCTATGGTAATTCTGGTGAGATGGGGTACAGACTTTGGGATCCCGAATCCAGAAAGGTTGTCCGCAGCAATGATGTTCACTTTAATGAATCCAAATATCATTCTAAACCAGAGAGGGTTGAGGAGATTAGAAGAGTTGTCTTCCAAGAAGATGGACCTGCACGTGCAAGACAAAATGTCAGGGCTCAAGAGGAGCAAGGATAGGATAGAGTGGAACCACAGGTTGTGGCTGAGCGTGAGCCACCAATTGTGCATAGATCTAGACGTGTCATGCGACCTCCTGATAGGTTTGTTCCATCTATGAACTATGTCATGTTGACTGATTGCAATGAGCCTTCATGTTACAAGGAAGCAGTGCAAATGAAGGACTCCGAGAATTGGCAATTGGCCATGCAGTCAGAGATGATAGCTCTGCATAAAAACAATACATGGAAGCTAGTTAAATTACCACAGGGCAAAAAGGCTCTACCTTGTAAATGGGTTTACAGGTATAAGATCACCGCTCATGATAGTCAACGAAAGTACAAAGCAAGGCTTGTTGCCAAGGGCTTTAAGCAAGAACAAGGCATTGACTTTGATGAAGTCTTCTCTCCGGTGGTCAAGATGACTACATTGAGATGCTTTCTTGCATTGGCTTCCATATTAGATTTGGTGTTGCACCAAATGGATGTCAAGACAGCATTCTTGCATGGTGATTTAGATGTGAAAATTTACATGCAGCAGCCAGAAGGGTTTGTTGAGAAAGGCAAGGAAGATTGGGTATGCCAGTTGTTAAAGAGTCTTTATGGCTTAAAACAATCACCGAGGGCATGGTACCATAAATTCCAGAAGTTTATGCTTTCTCAAGGCTACAAACGTAGTGAGTTCGATCACTGTCTATATACAAAGAAGGCTAAGGATGGTAGTTGGCTGATCCTTATTCTGTATGTGGATGACATGTTGATTGCTGGCAAGCACTTGGAAGAAATTTCAGCTTTGAGGTCAAAGATGGAAAAATCGTTTGACATGAAAGACATGGGTGAGGCAAGTCATATACTTGGTATGCGCATTGAGAGAGACAGATCAAAGAATTTGATTTGGTTATCTCAAACAGAGTATATTGACAAGGTTTTACAACGTTTCAATATGGAGAAGGGAAAGGCACTGAGTGTTCCATTGCCACCATATGTGAAACTTAGCAAACAAGATTGTCCTGTGTCTGAGGAAGAACAGATTGAAATGGATAAGATTCCATATGCGTCTGCAGTGGGTAGTTTGATGTATGCAATGATTGCTACTCGCCCAGACATTGCATTTGCAGTGGGAGTAGTAAGTCGATACATGTCAAACCCAGGCAAGAAACATTGGGAGGCAGTGAAAGGAATATTGAGATACCTGAAAGCTACAAAGAGTATGCGTATATTCTATGGGAGTCAGGAGCTAAGTGTAAAGGGTTTTACAGACTCAGATTATGCAGGTGACGTAGACAACCGAAGGTCTACGTCAGGGTATGTCTTTACATTGGCTGGTGGAGCAGTATCATGGCGTTCTAGTTTAAAAGATTGTGTTACTCAGTCTACTACAGAGGCTGAATATGTTGCAGCATCAGAGGCATGCAAAGAATCAATTTGGCTTAATCGACTAGTAACAGATTTGGGAATCAAAGAAGAGATGCCTGTGTTATATTGTGATAGTCAAAGTGCTATACAATTGGCTCGCAATCCAGTTTATCACTCAAAGACAAAGCATGTGGATGTGAAGTATCATTTCATCAGGAAAATGCTCGAGGATAAGCAACTTCAACTTGTCAAAGTTCACACCACAGAAAATCCTGCTGATCTACTTACAAAAGGACTTCCCTCAAAGAGCTTTGCGCATTTTCGCAAGAAATTAGGTGTAGGGTAGTACATCACTTCTCTACATCTCTTTTATATTAGCTTGTATAGTAGCTTCTCTCACACTTAAGGTACCACATTGGACTTTAAGTGGGAGGTTGTTGGGGTATAAAGCCCAATGTCGTCACCCAGGTAAGTGGGCGGGCCGCCAGGTATGTACACATATTCTTTTGTTAAAACCTAATAAGAACTCACTATGCTCTACACATTATAGTAGAGCGAGTTCACCGTATCATCGTGCTCTTCTTCTCGCACTCTCTCTCGCGTCGCACTTCCGCTCGTACTCCTTCAGTAACTTTTTCTTGAAAATGGCCATGGTGATGGCAGTGCAAACCAATGTACATGCCTTTTGAAGTGCAATCAAGCCATCGTTGCCCCCGATTGCTGTTGTTTCCCCTTCCCCCCTTCTCTTTCTCGTGCTTTCATGTTTCCCCTCGGTGCCGGCTGTGTGGATGTGTGTGCCCCCTCGGATTGACAGTGTTTTGTATGAGAGAGTGAGATTGAATGGCTATGAGAGTGTGTAAGGGTGGAGGTCGGCCTTTTAGTAGGTGTGCATTGTATGGTGAATTTGTGGAGCGTGTGAGCAGTGAAAATTGAGCAGGTGGTAGTCTGCTAGTGTAAAGTGTGTCTTTTGAAGGTGTTTTTCGAGAGGATAGGGGTGTTGTGGATACTGTGAGCTATAGAGAGGCCCTTGTGTTTGTGTCAGGTGTGTTCCCCCATTCCCCCTCCCCATCTTCTGGTGCCCCCACTGAGGAGCACACTCATTACTCCCAGTTAATCGAAAAAAAACTGTTTTTTGCATTGGAAGTCATGGCAAACAAAAAACTATGGACTGATTTTCACAGGCAAAGAGAGCCTGACGAGTGGATGTCATATTTTGAGTTGTATATGCTAATCGTTGCGTATGCCGAACGAGAATAGCAAGATGCAAACTTTTCCTTTGGTGATGCATGGTAAAGCTAAAGCATGGTATGAAGTGTTGAAAGGCAAGCTGAGACAGGCATGGCCGGTTCTACTGGCGAGGTTTCTTCACGAATTTTGCAAGGAGGCGTCCCTAGTCGAGATGGATGCGAAGCTGAAGGCGCTTAAGCAATATGTAAGTAAAGAGTTTAATCTGTTTTTGGGTCATTTTGAAGAGTGTTGGGCAAAATTAGAGACAGCCATGCAGTTGGTTAATGAAGACTACTTCAAGCTGGATAAGTTCATGGCATGTCTGCACCCTAAGGTGAGAGAAAAAGTTGATTTCAAAAGCCTAGAGAATTACAATGGTGCGGTAGCGATTGCCCAATCAAAGAGTAGAAAGATAATGAAGAAGGGTGTGTCAAGCTATGAGACGATGGCCCATGTTCAACCACAGAGTCCGAGAGAGGCTATACACAAAGAAAATCGTGGAACTCGAGGTGTAGTTGTTGTGCCGTAAAATTGGGTGCGCACGGTGCAATATTTGTCCGAGAAAATGCAAGAGTTGAGGCTTAGCATCATGTATAGAGGACACCTAAGAGGAGCAAGGGGCGGGGCATGGCCGCTCCCAGGTAGGTGTTACAACTGTGGAGAAGAGGGGCCCTATGCACTTGATTGTCCTCAACCATAGAGGGAGAGAGGAGGCATCTACCTGGTCTTTGGTAGAGGTTGAGGTCCAGGGTAATTCAATTGTCCCAGAGAACAAGAGGTGGAGAATCATATGCATCCAGCCCCGCAAAATGGAGGCAAAGTCCCAAGAGTGAATATCATCGGGGTGGATAAGCAGGATGTCAAAGTTTTGGTTAATAAGAGAGCAAGAGTTGAGAGGGAGACAGAGCCAGAGCGGGAAACCAGAACTCGCAAACAAGAGAAGGTGTATGAAGGTAGAGAGAAGCCCAAGCCTGGAAAAAGAAGGAGGCATCGCAAAATCAAACAAGTGGATTTCCAGCTAGGGTGTGGCTATTCCAAGTACAATCTGGTAAGTGGTGTTCAAATTCACTACAACACTCTACACGCTTTTCGACGCGTAGAGTTTCGACGCAAAGTACCTTTCGACAGGACAGTCAGAGACAGTACAGGTGCACGATACGTTTACCCACATCTTACAGTGTTAGAGAGACAGTGGTTTTTTTTTGAGCTGTTTTTTGGTCTGTTTTTTAGTACACCAGAGCCATTTTACAAAGGAGACTCTGCCAAAATTTCTGTAGAATCTGAAGCTTTCTTGGTTCATTTGACAGGTTGATATTGGTTCAGAGGTCAGTTTACAGGGGAAACTTTGCCGAATTTTTTCTAGGAAAGTAAACTACTGTGAAGCGTAGCTATGGCTGGATCACAGGACACTGATCTTTACAATATCAAGAAGCTGGATGGAACCAATTTCCCATTGTGGAAGCAGCAGATAAAACCTATAAAGCTCAAGGGGATAAAACCAGAAGATATGGACGAAGATGAATGGAGCGAAATGGATGAATTGGCACTTTCTACCATTATGCTGACCTTGGCAGAAAGCGTTAACTTCAATGTAGCAGACGAGATGTCGGCTTATCAAGCATGGTTAAAGCTGAGTGATCTTTATGAGAAGCAGAGTGCAGCTTCACAGGTATACTGGCTTAAGAAGCTTTTTGACTTGAATATGAAAGAAGGGACACCTATGTCCAATCATCTGAATGAATTCAACACAATCTATAGTCAGTTGTCAGCTCAAGGTGTCAAGTTTGATGAGCCTGTTAGAGCTATGTTCCTGTTGATCACATTGCCGGAAAGTTTGGGACACTTTTCGCACAGCTTTGAGTAATTCTGCACCTCCAGATGGTTTGAACATAGCAGGTGTAGAAGGAAGTCTGCTTACTGAAGAAACCAATAGAAAGACAATGGACAAAGGCAAAGGAACAGCCTTAGTTGTGAGGGGAAGGACCAAAGAAAAGTACAAAGGTGGAAAGAGGAATCAGTCTCGTAGCAAGTCCTGCAGTGCTAAAGGCAAGAGTGACATAGAATGCTACCATTGTGGAAAAAAGGGTCACATGAAAAGAGACTGCAGAGAATGGAAAGCAGAAAAAGCCAAAGAGAAAGCTAAAGACCATGGTGAGAAGAACAAGTCCTCAGTGAAGATTCAAGAAATAAATGTGACAAACACTGTTGCAGAGGATGACAGTCTAGTGTCAGGAGACATCTACTTCTTGAAGAATACAATGGACTCAGCTCTTCTTACAGCATCTGATGGAAATGCACTGAGTGACTAGATTATAGACTCAGGGGCATCACTTCATGTGTCTCCAAACAAGGAGTGGTTTACTTCTTATGTGACCACTAAAGATCATGTTCGGCTAGGCAATGGGTAGACATGTGAGATCTTAGGTGTTGGAGATGTTCAATTGAAGTTTCAGAATGGCTCTTCTTTCACACTGAAGAATGTGAGACATGTTCCCGGAATTACAAAGAGCTTGATCAGCATAGGTTTACTTGATGATGTTGGCTACATCACCACTTTTGGACAGAACATGTGGAAGATATCCAAGGGTTCTATGACAGTAGCACATGGAGTAAAGTCTGGAGGACTTTACATGATTTATGTATCAAATGTCTCTAAAAATGTAATCAATGTAACCGAGCAGCCGAACGTTTCTTTGTGGCATAGCCGGTTAGGACATATGTCCAAGAAGGGAATGGAAATCTTGTCTCGTTCTGGTTATTTGCCTGGCTTTTCATTTAATGATTTTGAATTCTGTGAACATTGTTTGTATGGTTAGCAAACACAGCAGCCACATAAGCATAGAAGCAGTAGAAGAGATACACAGTTTGCACTTGTTCATAGTGATTTGTGTGGACCTATGCCTAACCTATCTCTAGGGGGAGCTTCTTACTTTATGACATTCATAGATGATTACTCGAGAAAAGTATGGGTTTACTTTCTCAAGCACAAGGATGAAGCGTTTAGTGTTTTCAAAACGTTTGTGACACTTGTGGAGAATCAGAGTGGCAAGAATCTTAAATGCTTACGCACTGACAATGGTGGAGAGTATGTTTCAAAGGCCTTTCAGGACTTTTGTGAGTCAAAAGGTATAAAATATGAACTTACTGCTCCTTACAATCCTCCTCAAAATGGTGTTGCTGAGAGGATGAATAGGACCATACAAGAGAAGGTCAGAAGTATGTTGTCTAATGCACAGCTGCCAAATGGGTTTTGGGCTGAAGCTGTATCAACAGCTGTTCATCTTGTAAATAGATCTCCCAGCAAGGTTTTGCAGAAGGATTCAGTGCCAGAGCTGGTATGGTCAGGCAAAATTCCCTCATACAAGCATCTCAGAGTCTTTGGCTGTGAGGTATATACTCACGTTCCAAAGGAATTTAGGAACAAACTTGAGCCAAAGAGTAGAAAGTGCATCTTTCTAGGCTATGGTAATTCTGGTGAGATGGGGTACAGACTTTGGGATCCCGAATCCAGAAAGGTTGTCCGCAGCAATGATGTTCACTTTAATGAATACAAATATCATTCTAAACCAGAGAGGGTTGAGGAGATTAGAAGAGTTGTCTTCCAAGAAGATGGACCTGCACGTGCAAGACAAAATGTCAGGGCTCAAGAGGAGCAAGGATAGGATAGAGTGGAACCACAGGTTGTGATTGAGCGTGAGCCACCAATTGTGCATAGATCTAGACGTGTCATGCGACCTCCTGATAGGTTTGTTCCATCTATGAACTATGTCATGTTGACTGATTGCAATGAGCCTTCATGTTACAAGGAAGCAGTGCAAATGAAGGACTCCGAGAATTGGCAATTGGCCATGCAGTCAGAGATGATAGCTCTGCATAAAAACAATACATGGAAGCTAGTTAAATTACCACAGGGCAAAAAGGCTCTACCTTGTAAATGGGTTTACAGGTATAAGATCACCGCTCATGATAGTCAGCGAAAGTACAAAGCAAGGCTTGTTGCCAAGGGCTTTAAGCAAGAACAAGGCATTGACTTTGATGAAGTCTTCTCTCCGGTGGTCAAGATGACTACATTGAGATGCTTTCTTGCATTGGCTTCCATATTAGATTTGGTGTTGCACCAAATGGATGTCAAGACAGCATTCTTGCATGGTGATTTAGATGTGGAAATTTACATGCAGCAGCCAGAAGGGTTTGTTGAGAAAGGCAAGGAAGATTGGGTATGCTAGTTGTTAAAGAGTCTTTATGGCTTAAAACAATCACCGAGGGCATGGTACCATAAATTCCAGAAGTTTATGCTTTCTCAAGGCTACAAACGTAGTGAGTTCGATCACTGTCTATATACAAAGAAGGCTAAGGATGGTAGCTGGCTGATCCTTATTCTGTATGTGGATGACATGTTGATTGCTGGCAAGCACTTGGAAGAAATTTCAGCTTTGAGGTCAAAGATGGCAAAATCGTTTGACATGAAAGACATGGGTGAGGCAAGTCATATACTTGGTATGCGCATTGAGAGAGACAGATCAAAGAATTTGATTTGGTTATCTCAAACAGAGTATATTGACAAGGTTTTGCAACGTTTCAATATGGAGAAGGGAAAGGCACTGAGAGTTCCATTGCCACCATATGTGAAACTTAGCAAACACGATTGTCCTGTGTCTGAGGAAGAACAGACTGAAATGGATAAGATTCCATATGCGTCTGCAGTGGGTAGTTTGATGTATGCAATGATTGCTACTCGCCCAGACATCGCATTTGCAGTGGGAGTAGTAAGTCGATACATGTCAAACCCAGGCAAGAAACATTGGGAGGCAGTGAAAGGAATATTGAGATACCTGAAAGCTACAAAGAGTATGCGTATATTCTATGGGAGTCAGGAGCTAAGTGTAAAGGGTTTTACAGACTCAGATTATGCAGGTGACTTACACAACCGAAGGTCTACGTCAGGGTATGTCTTTACATTGGCTGGTGGAGCAGTATCATGGCGTTCTAGTTTAAAAGATTGTGTTACTCAGTCTACTACAGAGGCTGAATATGTTGCAGCATCAGAGGCATGCAAAGAATCAATTTGGCTTAATCGACTAGTAACAGATTTGGGAATCAAAGAAGAGATGCCTGTGTTATATTGTGATAGTCAAAGTGCTATACAATTGGCTCGCAATCCAGTTTATCACTCAAAGACAAAGCATGTGGATGTGAAGTATCATTTCATCAGGGAAATGCTCGAGGATAAGCAACTTCAACTTGTCAAAGTTCACACCACAGAAAATCCTGCTGATCTACTTACAAAAGGACTTCCCTCAGCGAGCTTTGCGCATTTTCGCAAGCAGTTAGGTGTGGGGTAGTACATCACTTCTCTACATCTCTTGTATATTAGCTTGTATAGTAGCTTCTCTCACACTTAAGGTACCACATTGGACTTTAAGTGGGAGGTTGTTGGGGTATAAAGCCCAATGTCGTCACCCAGGTAAGTGGGCGGGCCGCCAGGTATGTACACATATTCTTTTGTTAAAACCTAATAAGAACTCACTATGCTCTACACATTACAGTAGAGCGAGTTCACCGTATCGTCGTGCTCTTCTTCTCGCACTCTCTCTCGCGTCGCACTTCCGCTCGTACTCCTTCAGTAACTTTTTCTTGAAAATGGCCATGGTGATGGCAGTGCAAACCAATGTACATGCCTTTTGAAGTGCAATCAAGCCATCGTTGCCCCCGATTGCTGTTGTTTCCCCTTCCCCCCTTCTCTTTCTCGTGCTTTCATGTTTCCCCCTAGTGCCGGCTGTGTGGATGTGTGTGCCCCCTCGGACTGACAGTGTTTTGTATGAGAGAGTGAGATTGAATGGCTATGGGAGTGTGTAAGGGTGGAGATCAGCCTTTTAGTAGGTGTGCATTGTATGGTGAATTTGTGGAGCGTGTGAGCAGTGAAAATTGAGCAGGTGGTAGTCTGCTAGTGTAAAGTGTGTCTTTTGAAGGTGTTTTTCGAGAGGATAGGGGTGTTGTGGATACCGTGATCTATAGAGAGGCCCTTGTGTTTGTGTCAGGTGTGTTCCCCCATTCCCCCTCTCCATCTTCTGGTGCCCCCACTGAGGAGCACACTCATTACTCCCAGTTAATCGAAAAAAAACTGTTTTTTGCATTGGAAGTCATGGCAAACAAAAAACTATGGACTGATTTTCACAGGCAAAGAGAGCCTGACGAGTGGATGTCATATTTTAAGTTGTATATGCTAATCGTTGCGTATGCCGAACGAGAATAGCAAGATGCAAACTTTTCCTTTGGTGATGCATGGTAAAGCTAAAGCATGGTATGAAGTGTTGAAAGGCAAGCTGAGACAGGCATGGCCAGTTCTACTGGCGAGGTTTCTTCACGAATTTTGCAAGGAGGCGTCCCTAGTCGAGATGGATGCGAAGCTGAAGGCGCTTAAGCAATATGTAAGTAAAGAGTTTAATCTGTTTTTGGGTCATTTTGAAGAGTGTTGGGCAAAATTAGAGACAGCCATGCAGTCGGTTAATGAAGACTACTTCAAGCTGGATAAGTTCATTGCATGTCTGCATCCCAAGGTGAGAGAAAAAGTTGATTTCAAAAGCCTAGAGAATTACAATGGTGCGGTAGCGATTGCCCAATCAAAGAGTAGAACGATAATGAAGAAGGGTGTGTCAAGCTATGAGACGATGGCCCATGTTCAACCACAGAGTCCGAGAGAGGCTATACACAAAGAAAATCGTGGAACTCGAGGTGTAGTTGTTGTGCCGTAAAATTGGGTGCGCACGGTGCAATATTTGTCCGAGAAAATGCAAGAGTTGAGGCTTAGCATCATGTATAGAGGACACCCAAGAGGACCAAGGGGCAGGGCATGGCCGCTCCCAGGTAGGTGTTACAACTGTGGAGAAGAGGGGCACTATGCACTTGATTGTCCTCAACCATAGAGGGAGAGAGGAGGCATCTACCTGGTCTTTGGTAGAGGTTGAGGTCCAGGGTAATTCAATTGTCCCAGAGAACAAGAGGTGGAGAATCATATGCAGCCAGCCCCGCAAAATGGAGGCAAAGTCCCAAGAGTGAATATCATCGGGGTGGATAAGCAGGATGTCAAAGTTTTGGTTAATAAGAGAGCAAGAGTTGAGAGGGAGACAGAGACAGAGCGGGAAACCAGAACTCGCAAAGGCAAAGAGAAGGTGTACGAAGGTAGAGAGAAGCCCAAGCCTGGCAAAAGAAGGAGGCGTCGCAAAATCAAACAAGTGGATTTCCAGCTAGGGTGTGGCTATTCCGAGTACAATCTGGTAAGTGATGTTTAAATTCACTACAACACTCTACACGCTTTTCGACGCGTAGAGTTTCGACGCAAAGTACCTTTCGACAGGACAGTCAGAGACAGTACAAGTGCACGATAGGTTTACCCACATCTTACAGTGTTAGAGAGACAGTGGTTTTTTTTTTAGCTGTTTTTTGGTCTGTTTTTTAGTACACCAGAGCCATTTTACAAAGGAGACTCTACCAAAATTTCTGCAGAATCTGAAGCTTTCTTGGTTCATTTGACAGGTTGATATTGGTTCAGAGGTCAGTTTACAGGGGAAACTCTGCCGAATTTTTCCTAGGAAAGTAAACTACTGTGAAGCGTAGCTATGGCTGGATCACAGGACACTGATCTTTACAATATCAAGAAGCTGGATGGAACCAATTTCCCATTGTGGAAGCAGCAGATAAAACCTATAAAGCTCAAGGGGATAAAACCAGAAGATATGGACGAAGATGAATGGAGCGAAATGGATGAATTGGCACTTTCTACCATTATGCTGACTTTGGCAGAAAGCGATTACTTCAATGTAGCAGACGAGATGTCGGCTTATCAAGCATGGTTAAAGCTGAGTGATCTTTATGAGAAGCAGAGTGCACCTTCACAAGTATACTGGCTTAAGAAGCTTGTTGACTTGAATATGAAAGAAGGGACACCTATGTCCAATCATCTGAATGAATTCAACACAATCTATAGTCAGTTGTCAGCTCAAGGTGTCAAGTTTGATGAACCTGTTAGAGCTATGTTCCTGTTGATCACATTGCCGGAAAGTTTGGGACACTTTTCGCACAGCTTTGAGTAATTCTGCACCTCCAGATGGTTTGAACATAGCAGGTGTAGAAGGAAGTCTGCTTACTGAAGAAACCAATAGAAAGACAATGGACAAAGGCAAAGGAACAGCCTTAGTTGTGAGCGGAAGGACCAAAGAAAAGTACAAAGGTGGAAAGAGGAATCAGTCTCGTAGCAAGTCCTGCTGTGCTAAAGGCAAGAGTGACATAGAATGCTACCATTGTGGCAAAAAGGGTCACATGAAAAGAGACTGCAGAGAATGGAAAGCAGAAAAAGGCAAAGAGAAAGATGAAGACCATGGTGAGAGGAACAAGTCCTCAGTGAAGATTCAAGAAATAAATGTGACAAACACTGTTGCAGAGGATGACAGTCTAGTGTCAGGAGACATCTACTTCTTGAAGAATACAATGGACTCAGCTCTTCTTACAGCATCTGATGGAAATGCACTGAGTGACTGGATTATAGACTCAGGGGCATCACTTCATGTGTCTCCAAACAAGGAGTGGTTTACTTCTTATGTGACCACTAAAGATCATGTTCGGCTAGGCAATGGGTAGACATGTGAGATCTTAGGTGTTGGAGATGTTCAATTGAAGTTTCAGAATGGCTCTTCTTTCACACTGAAGAATGTGAGACATGTTCCCGGAATTACAAAGAGCTTGATCAGCATAGGTTTACTTGATGATGTTGGCTACATCACCACTTTTGGACAGAACATGTGGAAGATATCCAAGGGTTCTATGACAGTAGCACATGGAGTAAAGTCTGGAGGACTTTACATGATTTATGTATCAAATGTCTCTAAAAATGTAATCAATGTAACCGAGCAGCCGAACGTTTCTTTGTGGCATAGCCGGTTAGGACATATGTCCAAGAAGGGAATGGAAATCTTGTCTCGTTCTGGTTATTTGCCTGGCTTTTCATTTAATGATTTTGAATTCTGTGAACATTGTCTGTATGGTTAGCAAACACAACAGCCACATAAGCATAGAAGCAGTAGAAGAGATACACAGTTTGCACTTGTTCATAGTGATTTGTGTGGACCTATGCCTAACCTATCTCTAGGGGGAGCTTCTTACTTTATGACATTCATAGATGATTACTCGAGAAAAGTATGGGTTTACTTTCTCAAGCACAAGGATGAAGCGTTTAGTGTTTTCAAAACGTTTGTGACACTTGTGGAGAATCAGAGTGGCAAGAATCTTAAATGCTTACGCACTGACAATGGTGGAGAGTATGTTTCAAAGGCCTTTCAGGACTTTTGTGAGTCAAAAGGTATAAAACGTGAACTTACTACTCCTTACAATCCTCCTCAAAATGGTGTTGCTGAGAGGATGAATAGGACCATACAAGAGAAGGTCAGAAGTATGTTGTCTAATGCACAGCTGCCAAATGGGTTTTGGGCTGAAGCTGTATCAACAACTGTTCATCTTGTAAATAGATCTCCCAGCAAGGTTTTGCAGAAGGATTCAGTGCCAGAGCTGGTATGGTCAGGCAAAATTCCCTCATACAAGCATCTCAGAGTCTTTGGCTGTGAGGCATATACTCACGTTCCAAAGGAATTTAGGAACAAACTTGAGCCAAAGAGTAGAAAGTGCATCTTTCTAGGCTATGGTAATTCTGGTGAGATGGGGTACAGACTTTGGGATCCCGAATCCAGAAAGGTTGTCCGCAGCAATGATGTTCACTTTAATGAAGCCAAATATCATTCTAAACCAGAGAGGGTTGAGGAGATTAGAAGAGTTGTCTTCCAAGAAGATGGACCTGCACGTGCAAGACAAAATGTCAGGGCTCAAGAGGAGCAAGGATAGGATAGAGTGGAACCACAGGTTGTGGCTGAGCGTGAGCCACCAATTGTGCATAGATCTAGACGTGTCATGCGACCTCCTGATAGGTTTGTTCCATCTATGAACTATGTCATGTTGACTGATTGCAATGAGCCTTCATGTTACAAGGAATCAGTGCAAATGAAGGACTCCAAGAATTGGCAATTGGCCATGCAGTCAGAGATGATAGCTCTGCATAAAAACAATACATGGAAGCTAGTTAAATTACCATAGGGCAAAAAGGCTCTACCTTGTAAATGGGTTTACAGGTATAAGATCACCGCTCATGATAGTCAGCGAAAGTACAAAGCAAGGCTTGTTGCCAAGGGCTTTAAGCAAGAACAAGGCATTGACTTTGATGAAGTCTTCTCTCCGGTGGTCAAGATGACTACATTGAGATGCTTTCTTGCATTGGCTTCCATATTAGATTTGGTGTTGCACCAAATGGATGTCAAGACAGCATTCTTGCATGGTGATTTAGATGTGGAAATTTACATGCAGCAGCCAGAAGGGTTTGTTGAGAAAGGCAAGGAAGATACGGTATGCCAGTTGTTAAAGAGTCTTTATGGCTTAAAACAATCACCAAGGGCATGGTACCATAAATTCCACAAGTTTATGCTTTCTCAAGGCTACAAACGTAGTGAGTTCGATCACTGTCTATATACAAAGAAGGCTAAGGATGGTAGTTGGCTGATCCTTATTCTGTATGTGGATGACATGTTGATTGCTGGCAAGCACTTGGAAGAAATTTCAGCTTTGAGGTCAAAGATGGAAAAATCGTTTGACATGAAAGACATGGGTGAGGCAAGTCATATACTTGGTATGCGCATTGAGAGAGACAGATCAAAGAATTTGATTTGGTTATCTCAAACAGAGTATATTGACAAGGTTTTGCAACGTTTCAATATGGAGAAGGGAAAGGCACTGAGTGTTCCATTGCCACCATATGTGAAACTTAGCAAACAAGATTGTCCTATGTCTGAGGAGGAACAGACTGAAATGGATAAGATTCCATATGCGTCTGTAGTGGGTAGTTTGATGTATGCAATGATTGCTACTCGCCCAGACATTGCATTTGCAGTGGGAGTAGTAAGTCGATACATGTCAAACCCAGGCAAGAAACATTGGGAGGCAGTGAAAGGAATATTGAGATACCTGAAAGCTACAAAGAGTATGCGTATATGCTATGGGAGTCAGGAGCTAAGTGTAAAGGGTTTTATAGACTCAGATTATGCAGGTGACTTAGACAACCGAAGGTCTACGTCAAGGTATGTCTTTACATTGGCTGGTGGAGCAGTATCATGGCGTTCTAGTTTAAAAGATTGTGTTACTCAGTCTACTACAGAGGCTGAATATGTTGCAGCATCAGAGGCATGCAAAGAATCAATTTGGCTTAATCGACTAGTAACAGATTTGGGAATCAAAGAAGAGATGCCTGTGTTATATTGTGATAGTCAAAGTGCTATACAATTGGCTCGCAATCTAGTTTATCACTCAAAGACAAAGCATGTGGATGTGAAGTATCATTTCATCAGGGAAATGCTCGAGGATAAGCAACTTCAACTTGTCAAAGTTCACACCACAGAAAATCCTGCTGATCTACTTACAAAAGGACTTCCCTCAGAAAGCTTTGCGCATTTTCGCAAGCAGTTAGGTGTAGGGTAGTACATCACTTCTCTACATCTCTTGTATATTAGCTTGTATAGTAGCTTCTCTCACACTTAAGGTACCACATTAGACTTTAAGTGGGAGGTTGTTGGGGTATAAAGCCCAATGTCGTCACCCAGGTAAGTGGGCGGGCCGCCAGGTATGTACACATATTCTTTTGTTAAAACCTAATAAGAACTCACTATGCTCTACACATTACAGTAGAGCGAGTACACCGTATCGTCGTGCTCTTCTTCTCGCACTCTCTCTCGCGTCGCACTTCCGCTCGTACTCCTTCAGTAACTTTTTCTTGAAAATGGCCATGGTGATGGCAGTGCAAACCAATGTACATGCCTTTTGAAGTGCAATCAAGCCATCGTTGCCCCCGATTGCTGTTGTTTCCCCTTCCCCCCTTCTCTTTCTCGTGCTTTCATGTTTCCCCTCGGTGCCGGCTGTGTGGATGTGTGTGCCCCCTCGGACTGACAGTGTTTTGTATGAGAGAGTGAGATTGAATGGCTATGAGAGTGTGTAAGGGTGGAGATCGGCCTTTTAGTAGGTGTGCATTGTATGGTGAATTTGTGGAGCGTGTGAGCAGTGAAAATTGAGCAGGTGGTAGTCTGCTAGTGTAAAGTGTGTCTTTTGAAGGTGTTTTTCGAGAGGATAGGGGTGTTGTGGATACCGTGAGCTATAGAGAGGCCCTTGTGTTTGTGTCAGGTGTGTTCCCCCATTCCCCCTCTCCATCTTCTGGTGCCCCCACTGAGGAGCACACTCATTACTCCCAGTTAATCGAAAAAAAACTGTTTTTTGCACTGGAAGTCATGGCAAACCAAAAACTATGGACTGATTTTCACAGGCAAAGAGAGCCTGACGAGTGGATGTCATATTTTGAGTTGTATATGCTAATCGTTGCGTATGCCGAACGAGAATAGCAAGATGCAAACTTTTCCTTTGGTGATGCATGGTAAAGCTAAAGCATGGTATGAAGTGTTGAAAGGCAAGCTGAGATAGGCATGGCCGGTTCTACTGGCGAGGTTTCTTCACGAATTTTGCAAGGAGGCGTCCCTAGTCGAGATGGATGCGAAGCTGAAGGCGCTTAAGCAATATGTAAGTAAAGAGTTTAATCTGTTTTTGGGTCATTTTGAAGAGTGTTGGGCAAAATTAGAGACAGCCATGCAGTTGGTTAA